>NW_010290452.1:0-11985 GCF_000700745.2 Antrostomus carolinensis | reverse complement strand
TTGCTGGCAAGACTTGTGATCTCACGGGGGACCTGCGCTGGAGTAGTATGTCACTGAAGGACTGCACCCCATGGCAAGGATCCATGCTGAAGAAGTTAATGAAGAACTGTTGTTCATGGAAAGGACTCACGTTGGAGAAGCTTGTGGAGGAATGTCTCCTGTGAGAGAGACCCCACACTGGTGCGGGGGTATGAGTCCTCCCCTTGAGGAGGAAGGAGCAGCAGAACCAACGTGTGATGAACTGACCTCAAGCCCCATCCCCTGGGCCCCTGTGCAGCTGGGGGGGAGGAGGTGGAAACTGGGAGAGAAGTTCAGCCTGGGAAGAAGGGAGGGGTGGAAGGAGGTGTTTTAAGATTTGGTTTTATTTCTCATTATCCTCTTGTCTGATTGGAAATAAATTAAAATTTGGGTTTTTTTCCCCCAAGTTGAGTCTGTTTTGCCTGTGCCAGTAATTGGTGAGTGATCTCTCTATGTTCTTATCTTGACTTACAAACCTTTTGTTATATTTTTCTCTGCCCTGTCCAGTTGAGGAGGGGGAGTGATAGAGCTGGCTTTGGTGGGCATCTGTCATCCAGCCAAGGTCAACCCACCACAACTGCACTGTAATGAGCCATCATTTAGTAGCTTTTCCTTTTTTGAATTAATGAAGACCTAATAGCCAGATAGGGTGTTGAATAGAGAGAAGCACTACCAGTGATTTTCTTTACTATCAGATTGTTTTGACAGATCCCAGAGGAACACTTGTTATTTTTGTTAGTTTTCTTGGTACCTAGTCACTGCATAATTATGATATCATAGGTCATAATTTCCTCATTAGTGAAAGGAAATAATTACTGTCAAATTTAGTAACTTGTTTATACATGTTCAACTTTAACATTTTGAGTGAGGTGGCATAAGAAGAGTGCTAGACTTTTTTTCCTCTTACTTATAGTAGCTAGTAAAGTAGGATATATAGTTCTTATTGCCCGCATGTATTATTCACGTACCTTTCCATCAGCTAATTGAGGGCTATAGGACGCTAGAAGATTTCTGACTTCTAAATCTCAGTGAAGACCCAGTCAAATTTCTTAAACTTTTTCACAGCTAGTGTTAAAAGATCTGGTGGGAATATAACCAGAGCAAAGTGAAGTAATACCAACTTTTTGGTATTTTATCACCACAAAATTAATTGGTTGGCATTTGGAAACCTATCCCAACTCCCAGGTCTCTTCCTGCCTGTCTCAGAGAATGAAATTCCCGATTCTTACGAGAGGCATCTTTTGTTTCCGTTCTCCTTTAAGGAAACAGAGTAGCCTTGCAGAAACAGGCACCCAGGAGGGGATAGTCACAATCTCATACTAAATGTTTCAAGATATCCAGAACTCTGGCAATAAGCTCTCACTTATTCTTTTAAGAAGGAAATAATAAACACCACTTCTTTAAGAAGCTTTAATCCACTTATTGGATATAATTTAACTTGTACCCCAGAAATGCAGCCTCATGGAAGAGTTACTTTCCTGTTATCTTGGCAGTTGCCTGAGAAATTCTAGATGATCACATATGAGCACTCATCTTTAGTTCGTCCGTAGTCCAGTTACACGCGACAGCACTAACACAATTGTTAGCGTGACATCAAAAGATTGAAGGAAGAGCAAAATGAAAGTAAAATGCTGCAAGTGTAAAGACACTTAGGGACAAAGGAAGTCACAGAGAAGCAAAATTAATTTCTCACTAAAATAGTTTTCTTGAAAGCTCTGCTTTTTCATAAGTATTTTCCAGTCCATCTCAGTAAGCACAGCATTCCAATGTGAGGAATTCAGAAAACAGGTAAATAGATTTATTTGAATATTCTGGTCCATATCAGGATCATACTTACACACAATTCAGTAGGCATTTCGTGAACAGCTTTCTAACAGGCTGCTAACAAGAGTGAACAATTAACTGAATCACAGAAACAACCCCAAAGGATGCTCAATGTGAGTTTTGAGGATTCGATGTCTTCATCCAACAAACATGCATTTTCTTGTTTTACACTCTTGGTCATCTGAGTTTGACATGCCCTACTCAAAGGGAAAGAATATCTATAACCCAAACACTTTTGAGATTTTATTATTATGATGGACATTGTTTATTTCTCTGGGGATATTTCTACTTGATGCAGGGTGAATTACTTCCACATTGATCATCTGTTTTTCTTTTCCAGTGTTATGAGGGAATCCCTCATGGCTCTGAGAATTTTTTTTCATTAGGAGAGTAAAATAATAGATGAAGAAATAATACCACAGAAGGAAGCATAAGAAAGATAAGAAAAAGCTATTATTGTCCATTGTAGTGAAATTGTAATATTTTTATATCTTTTGCAGTCCATTTGATTTGTGTTCCATTCAGATGAGACTCAGAGCTATGATATTTAAACTGGTTTATTGGAAGAGGGATAAATAACATATTATTAATAATTTGTGCATGGATCATGAGCTCAAACCTTAGATGATCTGAGCCAACACAGGAATCAAGTATGCAACTAGAGAAAATGTTTAGGTTGTTCTGCATATGAGAGGGAGGTTAGCACAAAATAGGAGCCAAGACATCTAAAGTCTGTCTCTAATGATCTATAACTTAGATAGCTATTCCCTCCCACCTTTTAACTGTGGGTGTGAGAGGGGGGAAGGGGGAAGGAAAAAAAAAAAATCCAAAGTATTTAATCACTTTTTCACTTTGGAGATTATAATCTAGCCTATAGATTACACAATATGCATTTGGCAAGAACAGAAACTCAATATATATTAAGCACAATTAAAACCCAAAATTTCTTAAAAGCACAGATTTGAAATCTGAAGGCCTTAATTTTTTACTCAATTAGTTTTCACTGAGAAGACAGCTTTTTTTTCTTTTCCCCCCTCCTTCTTTCTCACTCTTACAGTTAAATTAAAGTTTATCCAGAATATTTTCTTAACTTTCAGTTCAGCTTCCATCAGCATTTTGGGTTTATAAAACTAGGAGCAAAGTTACCAAGTGTAACAAAATCTCCTTTGCCAGAATAGAGTCTTGATTTCCAAGTTAGAACATGTTTTGTCAATAAGATTTGGTGTCAAATTGGGATGCTAGTATCTACCCAGTACTAGCACAGAAGAGAACTGGACCAACAAACCTCAGATTTGCACTAAAGTCTAATAAACAATGAGAATAAAACTTTTCTAGATCCCAAAAAGACCTGTGAGTAACTTGTTGCCTCCTTCTCCCAACTATTCCTCTACCCCTCCAGAAGAAGTTATTGAGCAGAGAGTAAACCTGGAATTAAAAACACAATACAGGGTTTTGTTTACTGAGCCTTTTATTAGCTGTTTTTATCAGGCAGATGCTTTTATAGCCAAAAATATGCTTTACTTCTGTCTGATTTTAATGAACTATAGTAACAATGATTAGTGCTCTTTTGGTATGTTTGAATTAAAGATATGTTCAAATATGTTTACCTTTAAACTTTGGCTAGCTTAATGTAACTGTAGATTATGGAACCCTGGATGGTTTTGGCACTACACGGATTCATTCTTCACAAATAAGCTTCACTCTTCAAATATATATTTAAGCAGATGTATTTTAACTTTTATTTAACCATCATTAATTTATTACAGCAAACCAGCCTAGAACCTGTAGGTCTAATGGCACTTACAACTCTATGGAATGGAATAGAATAATAGAATCATAGTGGTTGGAAAAGACCTTTAAGATCACTGAGTCCTACCATATACCCAACACTACCAATTCTACCTCTAAACCATGTCCCTAAGCACCTCATCTACCCGTCTTTTAAATACCACCAGGGAAGGTGACCCCACCACCTCCCTGGACAACCTGTTCCAATGCCTGAGAACCCTTTTGGTCAAGATTTTCCTAAAATCCAGTCCAAACCTCCCCTGGCGCAACTTGAGGCAATTTCCTCTTGTTATATTGATCTTTACCTGGGAGAAGAGACAGACTCCCACCTCTCTACACCTTCCTTTTAGGTAGTTGTAGAGAGCAAGGTCTCCCCTCAGCCTCTGACCTTATAGAAATAAGGTCAGAGCATCTTGAGCACCTGCCTGCTCATTTAGAAATAAGCATAGAAAAAAACATTTATAACACTGAAAGTTACCACAAGAGAGCCAACACCATATCAGTTGAGAGAAGAACTCATATCCGTCGTATAAACAAGCCAAATAGGTTCAGAAATAGAAGACATTCTTCCTTACTCCCCCCCCACCCTTTGTTGTAACCCTTGCAGGAATTTAGCAACATGAAAAAGCTTTACAGTGCAGCTGATCACAGATCTGCAACAACTGCGTTGAAGAGATACATGGCACAGAGCATTTGGAACATCTAAAACAACATCAGATAAGAGATACCAATGACATTCTTTCTATTTGCTGTGTACATCTACCCTATCAAAAGCTAAATTTATATATATATCACTTGAGTACCTGAACAAGAGGAGCAGATCCACTGACAACAATGAGGGCTTGCCAACAAGCTAGTGATCCAAAAGTAAGTTCAGAGTCATAATGCAGAGCTGAGATCAAATAAGGAAGGCAAGCAAACAGGTTAAGATCAGCACAGAATCAAGCCTAACACACATAGTGTACAGCTCAACCAAACACTAGAACCGTGTACGGGTGCATAAGGGCAGTAATTGGTCAAAGAGAACACGTAGATAGGTGAAGGTCCCAGCTGAGGCTGCTCAGGGCAATTAGAGCCTGTTGGTGTAATCAAGGCTCAGGGAGCACTATTTAAAGACATTAGTGTTACAGGTTTCATCCTTTAGGAGGGACTGATGAAGTGAAATACACTTTTCAGGTTTTGTTATACTTGTTTGATGAAGCATTTTAAGAGTAATAATACAGGAAATAATACTAGTAGATTTTTTGAAAGAAAATGTATTTTTTTGATGGGAGTAGAATTCAGGTAGCAGTAAAATGTCTCACTTATCCTCTAGTTTTTCTAATAGCCACTGTTTTTTTCCTGAGGCGCTTAAGTATGTTTGTCTTTTAAAATGATAGTGAAATTATATAAGGAAAATCTGAAGGATGATTTGAATGGTTCTGAACTATGAGTAGTTCTATTAGAAAAGTTCTGCAATAGCTGATAGTTGAACCATTGTGTCAAGGGATATGTAGAAAAAGATCCTTGGCTGTGTGCAGAGCAACTATTCGTTGTTTTTTCTAAAAGATTTTAAATTATGAGCAAGTGTGTGTAGCTCTTGCTTTTTTTCCTTGCATCTGCTTGCCTAAAATGATGTTCCTTTCACCAAAAGATCTTGATGAGTATTCCTAAAAATTATAGAATTTTATTGTATTGTAATTGCTTATCTTGCTTTGACAGTTTCTTAACAAAAATGTTGTTTCAATAATCTGTGGTTTGTGTACACTGGTGTAACATTTCTGAAACTACTCAAGACTTAAATGAAAAATAGAAAGAAATATTATCAGAACAGGGTCTGTCTTGTAAAATCTAATGTAATTATGACTTGCAGGAAGAATGGAATGCTAAAATAGATCTCCTTTAAATGCCTAAGTACTTCCTGGGACATTTGTATCTTAAACACAAACGTCATTCAAAAATGCTGTAGAAAAATATATTGCATTGATTTGTCTGATATTTCCCTAAGTTATTCTTATTTCTCATTCAGTTTCACAAAGGAAATTCTCAGGAACCTCATTCAAATGCCCTATCTATCCCAAATAACAGTTTGTATTTCTGGACATCACAGAGGAACAAGTGAGAAACAGAAGAGATGCAGGAAAAGATGGTTGCAGAGAGGTGATTGTAGTGGAAGGGTTAACAACATCTGTCTTGTTTTCATCCTTGAGGAGACACATATTACTTTTAGAATGAACCTTTTGCTTGCAGTAGTAACAGCTCAATTAAGATCTGTTTCTCAAGATACTTGTCTAAGGAACAGGATGAGTACCTTATGTGTCAGATCTGAAAACACCAGAAAGTGGAATTGGAGAGTAATCCCCCTGAGATGTAGATCCAGATCTATGTGGTTATGGCTATGCTGAATGTAGACAGGTGTCTCCATCAACATTATTTTATTGGGATGTATATTTAAATCAGATCTAGTTGTATACAGTTTCCATGTGAAGTTCCATCTTTATCCTCTAGAAAGAAAGTGTGTCCATATGTTCTGATGATTTTAGCTGATATATACTTATCTGATGAGGGCTTATCTGTACTGTTCAGGGTATAATCATCAAAGCTTTTCAGGCAAGGACCTTGGGGGTTTGAAGAGAAATAGGATGCTTTATTGTTTAGACAGAAACTTAGCTATGAACTTTTCTATGTATTTTTATTATTATTTTTAAAAAATAACTAATTGATCTAGGAGGTCCTTGCTAATGCTTTTTTTTTTTTTCCATTCCTTCCCTACTGCTCTATTTCTGTCAAATTAACCTAATATTTTTCTTAAAGATAGAATTAAATATATTTGTTCTTTTAAATAGATTCTCAGGGCAAACACTTATCCATTGTAATAGAGTAAATCCGTGTTAGTAACAGGGTAAGCCTCAAGCTTACACAATTGGAATCCCATTAAAGGCAATAAGCTTTGCAATGGTGCTGTAAGGGATAAGGGGTTTTTAGGAGTCGTCCACACAGACATATATATTCACTAAGTATGTCAGGGAAAAGTATAATATAATAAAACTCTGATTCTTTTCAGAGTATCCATGAGAGATTTCACAGCTGTTTAACTTGTTCACAGTTACTGTATGTACATTGTGCTCTCTTAAATGGGTATGGCTGAATGCCAGGGTGATAGTTTGACCATGTCCCTTCTGCTTGTTAGAGTGCTTCCCAGTGGAGGAACCCTCTGGAAGAAGGCTGAGACTGCCTCTTCCAAGAAAGCAACTGACTACACTTGGACGAGGTGGTTTGTGGAACACGAACAGGAGGAGATACAGAACATATAGCACAGCAGAAATCAGTAAATGCTAAGAAAGGTGGAACTGACACGCAACCAGCCCTCGTGTAATAGAAAACAGTGACCAAAGGTGACTTTTATACAATACAAGATTCCACTGAAAAGAGTTTGGACTGAGACCAAGCTTAAATGAAAAAAATTGCACCCACAAAGACACAATACATAAGTGGGATTAATAGTTTTTATTTCTGTTCTGCCTCATCTTGAGTTTCTTCCACTTCAGAAAGTCTTATACTTGTTATTGCTTTGAAATGTCTTCTGCCTTAAGGTTATGAATGTTCTAGTATCATATTGAACACTGGAGGAAAAAAAAGAATCAGAAAACTTTTTCTCTCCCAGGAAACACAAGCTTATAGAGATAGTCCATCACAAGCAGGACAGTTGCTTATTTTACCTTTCTTTCTTTATTTTTATTTTCCTATTCTATTTTGTTAGCAGATTGTATGAAGTTCATTACTCAACATCTCAGCTTTTTGACCATGCTCCAGTAGTCTTTGCCTCTCACAGCTAAGAAAATATTTATTTAGTTACAAGCAAACTGAGAATGGGATCCCATCACCAAGTAATTTCTGATACACATACATATGTATTTTAAATTACATATATGTATCCTTCCTCCTACCTTTCCTTATCATAGAATCATAGAATGGTTTGGGTTGGAAGGGACCTTAAAGATCACCTAGTTCCAATCCCCCTGCCATCAGCAGGGATACCTTCCACTAGACCAGGTTGCTGAAACCCTCATCCAACCTGGCCTTAAACACTTCCAGGGAGGGGGCATCCACAACTTCCTTGGGCAACCTGTTCCAGTGTCTGACCACCCTCACAGTGAAGAACTTCTTCCTAATATCTAATCTAAACCTCCCCTCTTTCAGCTTAAAGCCATTTCCCCTTGTTTTGTCATTAACTGCTCTTATGAAAAGTCCTTCCCCAGCTTTCTTGTAGGCTATTATGATCTTGTAGGATCAATTAGTTCTTTTTTATGTGGTGCTACTTGAACAATACTGTCCCTGAGGGAAGCAACAATCTGTCAGAGAAGGCTTGTTGCTTGCTAGGGGCCTGGATCTTGGAAACTTCAGAGACTGCTGAAGCTTGTCTAACTTTTGCACTAGTACTGTACTTTGTTAATCTGCTTCAGTAGCATCTGCATTAGCACCATTACCAAAATGAAGAGACACTACAGAGCTCTAGGAGCAAAGGCCATGGGAGCCCCAGTGGGCTCTCTGTAGTCCTAAATTGAACTTGCTACAGGGGACAGACTCCAGTAGAAATTGTTGCATTTTGTGAGTTAGTAACTGGCTGTGTGGCTGATGTTGCAGGCAGCCTCTTGGATTTTGTAATCATAGGTCCTTTTTTGAAAAACAGAGCAAGAAACAGGATACATCCACAAACTATATAAGAGTACTTTCACCAACTGGCTTGTCAAGTAGATGAAATTTTAAAGTATGTATGTTTGGAGTTGGCATTAACAACTTACATCAAGGTGAAGCAAACAATGGCGGGGTGGTAAGTGAGTGAGGTAGAATGATAAAAGTCTTGGGAAGGATAAAAGTGGTCAAAAGAGGGCACAGTAATGTCTATACATAAATGCATACAGCCTGGGAAATAAGGAGGAGGAACTAGATCTCCTGTATGTGGATGCAGAACTGTGATGCCATTAGAATTGCCAGGGTGGAGCGGGGTGGCTTGTATGACTGGAGCTGTGTGATGATGGCTAGACAAAGGCTCTTCGGGACAGACAGGCAAGGAAGAAAAAGAGCAGGGTGTCACCCTCTATGAGAAAGAGCTGCTCAGATGTGTAGAGCTTTTCTATAAACTAGACAACAGGCTGATTGAGGGCTTTTAGGTCAGGATAAGAGGAGAGGCCAGTGAGAGTGACATTGTGCAGGGGATGTAACAAACTACCTGGTCAGGGTAAAGTACTGGATGAAATCTCCAGATCATTTTGTTCCTGAGACTAGAGATTCTGTCCTGTCGCTTACTGACAGAGTAGTG
Source organism: Antrostomus carolinensis (assembly GCF_000700745.2). Lineage (NCBI taxonomy): Eukaryota > Metazoa > Chordata > Aves > Caprimulgiformes > Caprimulgidae > Antrostomus > Antrostomus carolinensis. The sequence goes on along the minus strand of NW_010290452.1, from coordinate 3,056 downwards.
TGGAGGTACATAAGCTATTCAGGAGGCTTCTGGAGGGTGTCAGGGTTAGCCTTCTAACATGGACTAGCTCAGGTGTAGATGCCTATGTGTTAAAGGTACACAGGTAAGTCCTGGTGTCTATGGAGTTCTTGGACTAGATGGCAACATGAGCATTATGGTACCTTGTGCTGGTCATAAAGGAGATTCTAAAATGTTCCATTTATCTTCAGACAGCTTCCTTCCCTGAACCTTTGTATTAGATATGCATTGCATGTGCTATATTTTCTAGATATACTTTTACATATTTTATAGGTATTCTTTTTCTAATATTTATTTAAACTGAAGCAAATAATATTGTAAGGCATTATAAAATATGTTAAGGACAATTAGTCTGTCATTTGGAGTAAAATTACTGGATCAAGCTGAAGAACTAATATATCTTGTTTTCCTTTCCTGACTATTGTATCAAAGATACATAATTTAAGAAAAAAACCCAAACACAAACATTCACTGCACTTTCTCTGCAACTGTCCAATTCATGTTGCTTGTTTTTCTGAAACTTTGAAAAAATAACTCAGTGTAAACATACAGACGATGCACAAGGCCAGTTGAGGCAGTTCAGAAGACAGTAGCAGTACTGCATTTTATCAGTCTGTATCTTTAAAAAATCAACATATTAAATCTAGACTAGTAAAAGAATTGTGCAGATGTTCTTGACATGATGATGTAGTCCAGCTGATTTATGCTGTGACCAAGGACGCTACAAGGCTTCTAAGGGCTCAGCTTTGTTTTGGCTGCAGATAAAATGTGACAGCAACTTTTATATGCTACTTATCTTTAGCTTTAGAAAGAAATAATGCTCTCAGGAAATGCTCATATGTGACCTTTTTCTCATATTGCAGTCATTCAAATACTGATACTTAAGTTATTAGCCTGAAATATCATCACAAAAATGTCTTTGAGCTGAATGGAGTAGCTCATCACTCCCCGAGGATCTTCTATCTACATCTGCTGCACTAAATTCATATTTCTGAGGTTTATCACCTAAAGAAGCAGAATGGAGATTGCTATTGCTGTTTTAACCAAAAAATTATGATTGTAGAATACAGCAATACTCTTAGTCAGAAGGAGTATTAGCACCTATAGTTTACGTCTGTGCCTGATCATATGCCTTTCTTCTGTCCTCTAGTTTGTAAGATAATGTGCTTGTTCTTTCACCCATGATTAGCAACTAAAAACATAATTCAGATATTTTTCTAGTGTTATTTAGCATTTGCAGAAGACTATGGGTCACTATTGGTATATTTTCCTAAAAGGAATGAAAAACATATCCATCTCAACTTCTATACTTAGCGTGTCTGTGCCCACATGAAACCTAATTTAGCTGTCAACATAGCACTCCTTTCTGAAAAACAGTAAAATCTGTGGTAATTGTTTTGAATATTCATTGTTTGAATGTTTGTCTCTGTACATGGCTTCAAACTGGAAGAGGGTAGGTTTAGATTAGACATTAGGAAGAAATTATTCACTGTGAGGGTGGTGAGACACTGGCCCAGGTTGCCCAGAGAAGCTGTGGATGCTCCTCCCTGGAAGTGTTGAAGGCCAGGTTGGATGAGGCTTTGAGCAACCTGGTCTAGTGGAAGGTGTCCCTGCTGCTGGCACGGGGGTTGGAACTAGATGATCTTTAAGGTCCCTTAAGGTGATACAGTGACATACAATCTTTTTATTCAACTTTTCATTATGTACCCATTTAAGAGAGTTTTCAGTTTAGGAAATATATGGTGAGCATCACTGATTATGAAAATTCAAGTCTAAGGAAATTGCTAAGTTTGCACTGTTTGCACAGTCTTCTCTGTGAGTTCTTTGGGAATTGAGTAGCTCATAATTTGACGTAGCCGTAGTTGAACTCTCTCCATCAACATTCCAAGAAATAATGTTCTACAATTTTCTGTGACTTTGAAGTATGAGGTGCTTTCACAAAGTTCTTGTCCACTTCTTCTGTTCAAGATATTTTGTATTGCAGCTGTTGTGTTTGCAGAACTTGCAATATCATTCATTCACAATGTGATTTGTCTTCCTGACTACAAAAATAACTATATTTACTCTGATTTTTCTTTCGTTTCAAATTTAGAGAGGGTGAAAACAAATTGTAATCATGTCATAAGACATATGGTAAAGTAAGATTCATAGTTGTGCATTAGTTTGTCATGTGTTTCACTACCAGAAGCTGGTATTTGAAAATGTAGAAACTTAAATTGCCAAAATTAGGACAGCTATGTCACATCCTTAGAGGTTCTATCAGAACACCATTGCTTAATACAAATTAAATTGACAGAATTAATAATAGTCTTATGAAATGTGTTGCAGTGGGACTTGTAGTAAAACCTAATGATTCCCTAACTCTTCTAGGTGAAGTAAGAAAAATATATTTATGGATGATGATTAAATGAAAGATGTGGTTTTGGATTAAAAACAGTATAATGTTATGCTGGTCATTAAAGTGAACTGTTGTTTTCCTCTCATTTTTATGATAGAACTGAAGAGAAAAATACTGATCTTATAGGATGTAAAAATATAGTATGATCCTTTGCAAGTGGCAATTTTCTGAAATAAGTGCTGAGTTCATAGATGTACGGGGAGTAGGATTTACTTCATCTGATTTTAGACACCCAGAATGAGATGTCTGCAAGTAAGCTAATAACTTCTTTAGTAAATGGAGAGAAATAGAAACTTTATGGAAATACTTTTGGGGTGTTTTTCTCTTCAGGAAAATATTCCCTATATTAGAAAATCAGTCTATTTTCAAAGAATTTGCCTTCTGTGCAGGCAAACACACAAAAGGAGTCTGTGTTTTGGGGGTCAGAATACCTATTTTAATCTGGTGAGACTAATAGGCTAAAAAAATAAAAAAAAAAAAAAAAAAGAAGAGATTTCCAATGAAATTCATTTTTAGAGAAGGGTTAAGGAAGTTATATTGAATTGCTCAGGACCTTGTCCAGTCTAATTCTGAAAATCTCCAAGGATGGTGATTCCACAAACTCTTGCGATAATTTAATCCATCAGAGCAAAGACACCCC
>NW_010290451.1:17905-84900 GCF_000700745.2 Antrostomus carolinensis | reverse complement strand
TTGCCCACCATTTTTCTTCTTTATCACTTACTACTTATAAAACACTTCCATTATATTTGTAAATTTTCAGAAATGGAATTAAGATAAAGTTGAAAATAGTTTTGGGAGTAAGCAATTTTGAAGATAGTTCTAAGTACAGTCATTTTCACTATAATGCATTTTTGTCATCCTTGCATGTTTTCTGTCATCTTAAATATCAGTAGTCCAGAGTAAGTACAGATTGAATGCACTGTTAGTCAAGTACCTTTCAAACTATGAGTTAATTTTAGCTTCTTGTTGACAGACAACACAAATGTCCATACTTTGAAACTTTTTGCCTATAAGCAACAGGAACTTGCAAGAGAACTCAGTATTTACATCATCTTTAGAAACACTATTGCTGTTCTGCAGTGGAAAAACTGAATCAGTAGTTCACGCTAGGACCTCTGAATCTAGGTATGCAGCCATGCTTTCTCTCTACACCTGCTCTGAAGTATTAAATAGAATTTAGTTCAAAAGAACTTACAACTATTGAAACTCAAAATCTTCTCTTATTCTACTAGGTCACTTCTATTTATGTTACCAAGACTTTGTGAAAATACTTCTGTTTTCTATTTATGTCACCAAGGCTTTGTGAAAATACTTCTGTTTTCTAGGCAACAGATAAGGAGCTGGGTTCATACATGCTGCAGCAAGTTCAAGGCCTCTTTAGAAAAGTCTGAGCCTTACCTCCTTTTCAGTTCCAGAAAATGCAACTGTGAAATGGCATTGAGTATAAAAATTAATGAAGAATGGGAGAAAAGGTGGTTTATTTTCCAAAATGTAAATACAAATGTGGTCCGAGACTTGAAAGTGAAACTTGTTTTCCTTTCTTCTTCTCTTGCTGTGCTGCATGCAGTAAAATTTTACTGTGGGTAGATTCTTGAGATTCTTCATCTTGCAAAACCTGGAAAGGTACATGAATGCTGTAAAAGGTGGTCCTTCCCTTTATGACGACACTGGAATGTCAATCATGGGGGTGCTTGGATAGACTTCGACAAATAAAGTGTGAAAGGCACTGCCATAAACAAGTGTGTTATTTAAAAACGTGGATTTAGCACATGTGGCTTATACGCCATTAGAGATCTTGAGTCTGACCTTAACTTGTGTGATCGGTGCACACTGTACATGCCTGCCAGATCTCCCACCTCCCCAGCTGCCAGCTGTGTCCTTAGCGCATCACCACACAGGTCCTTTGAGAAAGTCACACCTTGCTCCAAGTCACCTTGTATTTGGCACGGAGTGAAAAGCTTCTGTTTTCACCTGGATCAGCAGCAGGTTGAGAAGAGTGAGACAGAGCCAATGCTTGTGTTTTGAGGCTTTGTTGCTTCTGGGGGCAGAGGCAGTACGTGTACATATGCACCACAGGGATGCTGGCTCTAGGTCCGTGGATGTGTATGAGCTGCACATCAGGTGTCTGTCGTTCAAGCCTGTGGTGCAGTACACAGAGCTGCTCCCAGCTGTATTCTCCTCCTCTCAGCAGTAATACCTGTTCATTGTGCCCTCTGGAGTGGCTTGTGGCTCCATGGAGAACTGCAGCAGTGTCTCTGCTGCTTTCCTCACAGGCAAATATTTGGCTTTGTTGTTGTTTCCCAGTGGGTTCCTATAGGAATCACTCTCTCTGGAGCACAAGGGGGAGAGGCATGAAGACCAAGCCATATCCTCAGTGACATAGGGCTGTATGTTGCTCAAGGGATGGTTTACTGCAAGAAATAGCTGTTGTGGATGAAACTAAAAGATATAGAAATAATCAAGGGTGACTAACTTCTTATGGTTGCCTATCATTTTGAGGGGTTGTTTGATTTTCTCCCATTGCTAAACAGTGTGCCACTTAGAGAGACAAGGGTCTTTGACCCTTCCTTACTGATATTTTTATAATAACCCATCAGAACTTAAATTGTATTATTCTAATGTAATATTCACTTTGTTTTTCTATTTCACCTCTTTTCCCATGCTTTCTTTTCAGTTAGATCTGAAAACTTTTAGATTTAGATCATAGATCCTGTAGGGTAGGAGTTTATTAAATACAACACAGAAGGACTATATATATTCTCCTAAAGCTGTTATGAGGTAACCAAATACTATAATCCCTGGTTATGTGATGGAGAAATGGAGTCACAGACTTGTCCAAAACTATAAAGTATTTGGCATGCTACAGGGTTGGAACACAGAAGCTTTCTTGGCCCCATGCCCCAACCACCAATAAATAAGGCTGCTTCTCATTAGAGCTTAAATATAATTTGAGCTTTTGATCTAGTACTGAGGGAGAGTTCTGCCCTTGATTTAAAGATGCATTTAGTAAGTTTGTTTTCTTCCATACCTGATTTATGTCAAATAGGTTTATCACCTTATGTTGTATAAGAAGGAAGTGGGCACGTGAGATGCTCCTTAACTTGTAACTGCAGGAAAGATATCCCCCCACTCCCAGTTCAGCCTTCATAGTGCTAGATTTGCCTTTGGAAGAATATGCAGCATTTGGGTATGCACTGATATGAGCTCTTCCAAACGTGTGCCATTTAAATATTAGGTTACATCCAGTCATTTCATTCTGTTAATGCTATTTTGAATGCTTCTCTTGTCAAATGGCATGATTCAGAAAGGTTCTTGCTCTCCGCTGAAGCTTTGGATTCTCCCGTTTCACTGCAGCAGGCCAAATTCTAGTTTTTCTGATAATCCTATGTGCTTTGCTATATGAAGGCTTTGTGTTGTTGCATAGTCAAGATGTCTTCAGGTGGCTTTGATTAATAATATGTGGAATACACACTTCCCTGAGTAGTTTGGGACACTGGTTTCAGCTGCTCAGTATATGTTTCAGTCCTACTGAATCTTCCCTTTGCTGTTCCTCGCATTCATTTACCTTTACTTTTACCTGTGTTTAGGGCAAAGATTTAAAGGAGGATATTGCCTGGGAGGCCACTGTAAATGGTCCCGATAAAAGTAATGCAAACAACACTTACTAAATAAGGTTCCTTGTTGTTTTATCCAAAAAAGTTATGTGAATTCAGCAGAGACACTGTGATGGTTGCTAGATGGTTGCTAAATGCAAAACCGTAAGAACTAGACATAGAAGAGCGAATGTCTTCTCATATGTGTCCCTGGAGCTACAGTGGTCTGCACCAGCTGACATCTCACCTTGTGTATACTGATTTTGTAAAAGAAGTCCTAGCTGGGATGGTGAGCTCTGGCTTTCCACATATCTGATACAAGCAGAGTAGAACAACTCTAAATTTGACTTATCTTTAGCAAATGTAGTAGCAAACACCAAAATTACTCAAAACATGGAACAGTTCTATGAGCCTCTCACAGGTTTATTATATAAATTTTATGTACTGAGAAAAGTAGTAACCCTAAATACAACCATACCAGGAGGTTTGATGTTGCTTTTAATGTGTTAGTGAGTTATATGGTTGTGTCGAAATGCAGAACTACAAATTTCAATTACAGTTTCCAGGCTGTAAGTTTTCTAGTGTCTTCCAGGATTTGTCATAGCTACATTTGTGCAGCATTTGTGATTTCTGGTACGAACCTGGAAGGGTTAATTGTTCCTTTTTAAGTACCTGAGATTTTAGCAGAAGATAATTTTCTTGCCTTTTTCTTAACATTGATTTGAATTTCAAATTAATCTTCCAAATACTAAGGGCTTTAGGAGCTTCTGATATGTAAATATTTGTACCTATTGTGACTCTAACTCCTAGTCTCTTATGTTTACATTACCTCAATGGAAATGCAAAAATTAAGACAGATAAATGATGAGATTAAAAGTGAGTGCATCTACTAAACCCTATACATATTGGAACATTGCAATATATATTTTTTTATGTCCTCTTTGTTGCTAGTAGTAATGCAACTCTCCACTACTATTCCCTGTAGTGTCTTGTAATTAATGTTGAAAAGATGCTGGGAAATACTTGTTACATCTCTAGATGATGTGTTGCTGTGGGTTTACTGATGTTCCACGGTTTCATCCTGCAAATACTTACTGCTTCCAGTAGAGGTCAGGATGATATTGTCAGATATTTTTCTAAACGTGTTGCCCTGAACAGGAACCTTCGAACACTTTCCTTATTTTCACGGACAAAACGTTTGGGTGGGTTTTGTTGGGTTTACTTTTTAATATGCAGATAAAGCATTGTATAATTATTTTTGTTTCCCCTGGATTTCATCAGCAGCTTTGTAAAATTTGATGACAAATGTGTCAAGTTTCTTGAGAAACTGTGAAGGCTGGGCATAGAGGAAAAACAGTGGGAAGGAATTAACCCTGAAGAATTAATGCTGCTATTGAGGTAAAGGTCTCTTAGGGTGCAAATGTTAGGACTAGGGGGCCTGGGAAATCAGTTTAAAATTGTTTTAATTCTTTATACAGTGTGCGTGTATTTAAGTGTACGTGTACATATGTGTATCTACATATATATATCTGTATGCATATGACACCCCTACAGAGACATATATATATCGATGAGCATGCATATATTTTTATCTAAGACTGTGCTACATATACACAGCAGCAATACTTAAGCAGCCTTTGTTTTGGCCACTCATTTCTGCTTTGTCATTATAGCTGCTGTGCCTTGGCTTAAGTAAAAGAACAGATGTGTCAGAAAAATTAACCCTGTGGAAGCAGAAAAAAAAGTAATATTTTTCCAGCCACACCAATTACTTGATAAGTTTTGCAGCATAGCCATGCAAATAAACATAACATAATGCACAGAGCTACTTGGAGAATAAGGACTGCCTAAGCTGTCTTGGTGACTGAAAAAAGCTAGAGAACATGCTCTCTATTTTAAAAAAATTAAATCTTTTTCTAGACTCTGCAACATAGTTTTCTAACTGGGGTAGATTTTGTGGCAGATTCTAGAATGCAAGACCCCAAAGTACGTGTAACCTTGTGTGCTGGTGCTCTCGGCTAACACTGTGGGTTTGTTAGTGCTCGTACACAGGCAGATCACAGAATAGCTCACATCGTTTCTTTTGCACGGTACACGGGTGGCTGACATTGGAGTGTATGTTTCTATTTTCGGTTTACTTTGCATTAAGATTTCAAATATACCCACACATGTGCTCTTACACATATTCTACATACAAAAATGTGTCTGTGGTGTATTGCGTGCCTTCTTGTGATGACAAAATTGTGGTGTTAAGGCTCCACGTTCTTACTGGCACACCAATTAGTGGCACATCAGCAATTTACCTGTATGCACAGACAAAGCTCTTTTGCAACAGTGTGTGGTGGTATTCTCTGGGTGTGTGTATGACTGGACTCTTGCAAACAAGCTTTCTTTCAGTGGGCGTCAACTCTTGGCTCGCTCATGTCATCACTCTATTCAGAGACACTTCAGCATCTGTGTTCAAAAAGAGCTGTAGCAGCCTATTGTTTACTGCTCCCTGGACTAGCTACAAAATGGCTTACTCCACTTGCAGTAGGAACTGACTACAAAATACATGTAACATTCACACCCCAAAATGCAGTTTGGTTCCCTAAAAGGAGGAGATGATGTTCACCATCTCTGAGTATAAAAAAAAAACAACATTATGGAGGAAGATAAATAACTGAGAGTGAAGGGCAATAAGATGAAAATGAAATAGACTTTCTTTTTCCTGATGTCTGTTCTAAATTATCTTGACAATAAAGATAATACATTCCAAGGAGAAGTGGTGAAAGTTTGTATTGCTGGTGACATTAGTAGCTAGACTGGAAAAAGCACTTTGAATGCTTATAGGGAATGAATCAAAAAGTTCAGTGAGACACGAGGTGGCTCAGTTGGTCTTTGTTGATCTATTTATTGTGACAAAATAAAATTAAATATCATGCTTTATTTCTCCTGTTTTAGGAATTCTTTTATATTCACATAGAAGTTTCACCTTTTTATTGGAAACAAGGATACTATGAAATTGAACAGTTCTGGACCGAGATGGCTGCACATAAAATAAAGCAATACTCTCTCACATTATACGCTCCGTAGTTTATCGTAATAGGCAAAGGATAGTTTACAAATGACAAGGTCATCTTGCGTATTAGGGGGTTAGGTTTACTTACAAAAAAAAAAAAAAAAGGTCTCTTTCCTCTTAGTGATTCTTATTTAAGAAGTCTGCCTAGCTAGGCGATGAATACATACTTACTTTCACAAAAATCCTGAGGGAAGTCCATAGATACATTGGGCAGGAGATAAAGTTATGGGGTAAAGAAGAGCAGTATTTCTCTCAAACACCGGGATGTTTAGCCCATTAAGATCAAGCTCCTTCTTCTGATCTGAGAACTGTCTGGGTGCTTGAAATTCAGGTTTGTCTTCACCAATCAACCATTAAAAAAATAATTCTGTAGCAGAGGTACATGGCAGACCTTATTAATTTATTTTACTTCAGTGCGTTTTTAAGAGAAGAGGCATTATTGGTAGACAGTGCAGTGCTGCTTGGGTTACTTGGGCTTTATGAAGAGTTCTACCCGAGACATCTTTGGTGTTTTTAGCCCAGTGCCTTTTTAGCTCTTGTCTGTCTCTGCCTGGCCTTTACAACCAGTGTACGAATACAAAGCACTCTCAGGTTCTGCCAGCTTTTATTCTGTTGTGTTCCTGCAGTGGCCTCACAAAAGATGGTCCCACAACTCTCCTGCTTCCCCTGGTAGCTGTTTTCTGTCACTGGCTCAACTTTAACTCATCTTTCCCGTAATGGCAGACTTCCAGATGGTCTTGCACAGTGGCACTCATTCTATCTTACCTTAGACCCGGCTGGCTCTCAGCAAGGCAACACTGATGGTTACCAGTACCGTTATCAAATTGAGTACTGATACTTGAATCCTTGCTTTTATTTTCCTGACTAGCTGCCTGCTGCTATGCTAGAGTATATAGCCTTTTGTCTAACTATAAAGCTATCACCCAAGCTTCACCAGTGGAAGATCTTGATCTCTTATAATACTGCAGGTAAAACATTTTCCATTGTAACTGGTATCATATACTTCTCTGCAGCACCTAGCAGGCCAGTGAGGAGGAAGGATATCTGTTTCAACTTTGCCGACTTCTAATCTTGCCAGCCAAACTGTCTTCTCTTCTTGAGTCTTACTGCATCTATTATATCTACTTTGTCAAAAACAATGAGAAAGATTGGTAGGTTGTTGTTGTTGTTGTTGTTTGTGGGTTTTTTGGTCCTTGGTGCCAGTAGGTAGAAAACAGCTCATTCTAGCTCATTGTTTGGAATGTGCAAAAAGGATAAAGCCAAAACATATATCTTCCTTCTTGTTCAAAGCACTAAGTTAACACTGTTAACAGAGAAGATATTAAAGAAATAAAGTGCAAAAATATTTGTAAAAAACTGCTACTTTGTTCTGGAAAAAAATACCCACTTATTTCCACAATACATAAAGTACCTGTTTTCCAGGGTAGTATTTTGGGAATGTTCTGTCCTGAGGAAAAGGCCTACCATAACTGTAGCTATTGTAGTTACTGCTGAGTAGTAACTCCGCACTGTCTGGCTTCCAATTTAAATAATGCAAAGATCTGATTCATACTTGATTTTTGTTGCATATGCATTGCAGGCTTGCTTCACTTTTTCTAATTCCTTTGCATAGAAGTAAGAAACTTTACATTCTTAGTAGCACTAGTTTGTTGTTTGAAGTTCAAATTGAATATGGCACAGAACATCAAAGGAACAGGTTCAGCTCTTATCCTGTTCTCCTTTTTGCCCAGATCTCTTATCTGTAATTTGGAACGTGACCTCTTATATTTCAGATCTACAAAGTGCTCACCTTTTTGACCTCTGATATCCAAATAGCATCTGCAGAAGTATTTCTAAAGACAGGTTTTTCTCTGTTTCTGAAATAATGTAGTGAATACATGAAACAGTAGTCTCTTCTTATGTGCAGCCTGCTTTCAAATTTAATTCATTTAATATATCAAGTATTTAATAGCTAAAAAGTTCTAAGTAAATGTTGTCATTTTGATAACAAGAATATAATGTTGATCACTGTTCTCAGATCATGGTTTGGACAGCAAATAAGAGCTGTGTGTCCTAAATTTTGAGTGTTTATCTGAGTACCTTTTTGTGGGAAATCTTATGAGTATAAAAAAGATTAAATTATGTTGTGTTTAAACCTGTGTTAAGCTCTGTCCTATTGTGTTTACTGTTGCCCCATTTCATATGCTTCTTATTTATGTGCACCTGCCTCCTAATTAAATCTTCATTAACATGCACATCTGCAGAAGCTCTACTTGCTTTCATCCTACTTGAAGCATTACATGTTTTACACCATATACATTTCTAGCTTACTTTTCTTCAGAGCTTCCAAAAGAAGGACAGAGAGAGATAAAAAACCCAGAAGTGAAAAAAAACCCCCAATATTAACAAAACTTTGGGACTCAAAACTTCTGTTAAATTTTGCTCTGGCTTCTGTTTTATTTGTATTAATTTCTTGTTTCTTTGTATTCACTGCAAATGTAAATGTATATGAGAATTTTCATTATTCAATCTGAGACTGACTGTTGTCTGGAAAAGTTGATGTTCTTCCCAGAAAGCTCTTATTTAGTAAAAGAACCTCTTCAAAAGTCTCCAAATCGTGAGACTGATTACAATGGGAAGCAAGCAATCCACTGCACTGCAGCGCTCAAGGAAAATAAATTTACTTCTACTGCCATTAACACCTTAAGTAAATGGTGTGCTGTACATATGTTGTGTACATGTTCAAATGAAATTGCGTTGAAAATCTGACTGTGTAAGATGTAACAAATGCTCACTGGTATAATGATTGGTCTCTGTTCAGTACTAGAAGCACAGAACTAATGCCTGGAATACAGAAGCTGATTTGTTACTCCTTAGGAAAAAAAAAAAAATATAGCCATTACTTCAGGTCATCACTGAGGTCACTGACAGCACAGCATGGGGGATTCAAGTATAGCAGCACAACTGCAACTAACTCATGGCTGTGAAAGATCTTTAGCCTCCATTGCTGCTACATGCTTAAATTGGAAGAAGGAAGAATACATTATTTTTTATTTATTTAATTTTTGAAAAATGAAATTTGAAAAGAATCCCATATAAATAAACATCACTGTCAGTCCTGCTGTATACAGTTCCATGAAGATGTCTGTTAAATTAGTAAAATCAAGACTGAGTAGGTTGGTGAGGAGACCCCTCTGCAATCCTTGCACTGCTTGCTTTAATAATTAGATATGGTCCTGTTGTCAAACTGTAGTCCAGCTTTTATCATTCTTGGCAGACAGAGCAGAACAACACTCTGGCACTTGACCTGCCCATAAAATCTTGAACAGGAAACAGCAATAAATAATCCACTCAAAAGGCCCTTGAGAAAAGCATTACACTTGATTTCTTATAGGAATTGCATGCTACTCCAGGGGGAAAGTGTGGGCTTTTTTGAAACACGGGCTTTGTATTGTTAGCATTTTTTTTTTTTTTTAATTTTTTACAATTAAAAATGTCTCAATGGCAGCTTGAAAGATAATTTTTTTGTATATAGCAGAGCTGAGAGAGGCTTCAAAATTGTTTCCAGTTTTATTCCTTTTAATCAACATAGAAATCAGCTTGCAGTCTACACATACACAACCAGTGTTTCAAATAAACCAACCAACTGGCCCTTATATTTCCTCCAGAGTTGCTCCTGGCTTCGTTCAAATGGAGAGCTTGTTTCTTCTTGTTCTGCTTTACATGGAAACCTTCATCCTTCTGCAGTGATATAAGAGTTTGACCCCAAATCCCTTACCTCGATTGGAACATACCTGCTAACTTGATGCCTCTCACTACAAGAAGGACATGGAGGTGCTGGAGCATGTCCAGAGAAGGGCAATGAAACTGGAAAGGGGTCTGGAGCACAAGTCCTGTGAGGAGCAGCTGAGGGAAGTGCGGTTCTTTAGTCTGGAGAAAAGGAGGCTGAGGGGAGACCTTATTGCTCTCTACAACTACCTGAAAGGAGGTTGTAGCGATGTGAGTGTTGGTCTCTTCTCCCAAGTAACAAGTGACGGGATGATGAAAGGAAATGGTCTCAAGCTGCGCCAAGGGAAGTTTATATTGGATATTAGGAAGAATTTATTTACTGAAGTGGTTCTCGGGCATTGGAACAGGTTGCCCAAGGGCAGTGGTGGAATCCCCATCCCTGGAGATATTTAAGAGTCATCTAGACATAGTGCTTAGGGACGTGGTTTAGTCATGGGTTAGGGGACTTGTCAGTGTTGGGTTAACAACTGGACTTGATGATCTTATAGGTCTTTTCCAATCGAGGCAATCCTGTGATTCTGTGCCTGGGTGTTGAAATGGGCATGAGGTGAAAAAACTGTTCCAGTTTCTCTTTAAATTTCTTCCCTCAGTTTTTGAGGGAAGTAGAAGAGTATTTCAGTTCTCTTTCTATCCTGAAAGAATCAACTAATTCTGGTTTTATTTTTGCAGTGTATTTAGAAGCTCTGATGATGCAATCAGTTCCACAGACATTTGCTTTAATCTCTGACTTCTTACATGAATTGAATTAGAGAATTAAGGACCTAATTTATAGTGGTTTTAGTCACACAGTAGAGTAAGTTGTCTTTTCATGTGTATACAATAATTTAATTTTTCATGTTCATTTCAGTGCATTCAATGAATCTATACTAATCTGTAAGAGAAAGGAAAATTTTTAATATTTACCAAGAATAATTTGAGAGAAAAAGGCTTATACAGACTGCGATCGTGCTTCTCACCTTTAGTAAGTTAAAGTGATTAGTAGTTAAATGGAGTGTGGGGTTTTTTTTTTTTTTGTTTTGTTTTTTTGTTTTCACTCATAGAGTCTTTGTTTCCAGCTTGCTAGCTTCTAACTAGATTCAGAAATTTTGGAAAAAGATCCCCAAACCTTTCTTTTTTTAAGGTTTATTTTCAATGAGATTAAACTTAACTAATTTTTTCCAGTGTTTAGAAGCCAAACTCCTAGATTTTTGGCTGGTAGACAAGAAGTCAGTTTTATTGAAATTATTCTCTTGGCTTGCTGAAGATACATGTATTTAAATATCAGGGCAGTGATGCTCAAAGCCAGAAATTCTATGAAATATTTTCCAATTTGACAGGAATAATGTTCTTCAGAAACAGTTCAAATGTTGCAAACCCTAATGAACATGAATCTTGTCTTACAGAGGTACAGAAACTAATGTCTCCATTTGGTTCTACTTTCTTCCATTTATTCCTGCACTTTAGCCTCCCAAAAAGCACTTTAAATAACTAATGTGGAAAAGTACTTGGGACCAGGTTAACAGTGTAGCAGCTAGAAATAGTTGGGTAAGTTGATTAATTTCTTTAATGTTATGGTTTCTTATGTGGAACACATTGAAGGTATATTGATGGCAATGAGGCCCATACTCAAATGAACTTTGAACCATCTCAGGTCTGTAGCTGGCAATGTGGTTCATCTTCTGACCTGTCATAGAATCATAGCATTGTTTTGATTGGAAAAGACCTTTAAGATCATCGAGTCCAACTGTAAACCTGACGTTGCCAAGTCCTTGCAGACCAGGTGAGAACAGATACTCATTACACTGGCATGAATTTGCCTATTTTGCATAGGGGCAAGAAGGTGATGCTGACTGAATATAAGGTAGTTTACAGTCACCACTTGCATCCCTTAGTGAGCAGTCTTGTCTCAGCCATACCTGCCGAGATTTGCTTGTAGGGCTATCTCAGTACACTGGAATATTGCATTTATGTGATTTGCTGCTTACTCCATCCTTTTTTCCATAAGCACAATAATGTCAACAGCTTGTATGCCTGGAAATTTTGGTAATTTGTATAGTTTTCAACCAGACTGGAATGCATGAGTGATTTGTTAGTAAAGTCAGGGTAAACCATTGCATTCTGCCTAGTAAATAATTGTTAAACTGTTATCATTGAATATTTAGTTTTTCAAATTTTCCATTAAATGCTCAAAAAGATTAATATTGTGTGGCTTTTGCAAGCATCCACCCTTAATGTATATCCACTTTGTTTTGTTCAGAGTTTACCCTTGTACCAAGTATTTATTTGCCTACATGGAAGTTATAGGTTGGTGGAAAACTCATTTATTTATTTACTAATTTTCTTGGTTATTGACTATGCAAAAGTTTCCACTAATGAGAATTCTTCCCCATTGTGAATCATTAATACATTAAGTATCCTTCAAATTCCTCCAGTAATGATACAATGAGAATTGCTGAGCTGATTTAAATGACACAGATGTAGTACTAATTATACATTTTAAATTGGCAGCAAACACAATTAATTTGCTGATTATCTAAAACTAAAGTAAACTTTTTTATTATAGTAATTTTCTGTAATTTATTACATAGCCATTTTCTTTGTATAATATTTATGCATTTGACAAACCTACAAAGAGATATATAATTAGACCTGTTTCATCCATCACTGGCTGCCTTTTAACTAGAGGTCGTATGTGAACAGCTTACAAAGACACTATCAGCTTAACAGAATCATAATGGTGACATCTTTTAAATCAACAAATTGATTTTTTTTTTTTGTTGGGAATTCTGTGGATTATTAAAATTGAATAGTTTTAATTTAACTTAGATTACTTGAAGGTGTTTTACAGGGCTGTTTTTTGGATGGTGGTTTGGTTTGCTGTAGTCTATCACATCTGTCTGTGTTTAGATTGCAAATTCTTTTGGAAAATTTGGAACAAAACTTGTTTATGGGCATTTTTCAAAGTGAAAAACCCCAAACAAAATCCAACAAAACAAAAATCTTCCCCCAACAGCAACAGGCCCCTCTTTAAATTGTTTGTGCTTAGGAAAGTTTAGAATTGTTTGTCCATGGATTCAGGAAATCAAAGTGAGACCATTATATAATACTTCATTTTCATTTAAGCCTAGATTTTGAGCATTAAATCTTCAAGTGTCCTTATCAAGCCCTATTACTAGGTCATTGAGAGAGCTTTACATTGGTGGTGTCACTGAAATTTGCCAGATGTATGGCATCATTAAAATAGTCTTCAAAGTTTATTTTAACATAGAATAGACAGGCACATCTTCTAAGAGATTCTAATTGTTGGCTCTGGTATAATTCTTTAAACTGACTGTAGGACCAGGAATTAAAAATAACAAACCACCAACCGAGCCCCCCACCCCCCTAGCCTCCTCCTCGCCAACCCAGAACAGCAAAACTCTCTTAGATGCTCATTCTGTACTTTCAATGTCACTGATACTTCTAGAGGAAACATGCATACTAGTCATGTTTTCACAGATTGAAAGGCCTTTCAGTTAATTTAGAAATGATGTACATTCTCAGCTAGTGGCACTGTTGTGGCACTGTTGTAGCCACCGTGGGCTAGAGAAGTAAATTTTATCAGAACATGTAATATCCTTTGATCTGTGGCTTCCTCATGGTTGAGATCCTCATACCAGTTGAAAACTCAGTTTTGTTTTCCATTTAATGGCTTTTTCTGGGTCTGTGCATGATGGGTGCAACAGGGGTTTGCAATCCCCTACTTAAAATGGAATTTTAAAATGAAAACCCCTACTCATCATTATTTTTTCCACACTGGAAATTATTATTTAGTCACAGGAAATAATAATATATCTAAATGGCGAATGGGATCTACTAAAAAGAATCCAGAATTTAGTTTCCTTGGACACCATCAATAGCAGTGTCAGTGATGGTGGGTATCAGCAGCAGTAGCAGAGTACTTGTCCTAGGTGAGCACTGGTGCATTTGAAGGAGACGCACCTCCATTCCCTCTTCTACCATGTTCATTTGCCTCCAGCTAGAATCACAGCCATGTGCCAAGAACTGTTCTTCCATCTGTGATACCAAACCCCCAAAATGTTATTTAAAAAAAAAACCCCAAACAACCAACACAAACTTGTATTATATTTCTGACAATAAATCACCTACTTATTGAAGAAAAGCATTTATTTCGATTTTATAAAACATTTATTTCTGTATTTATTTCTGTTTTATAAAACATGGGCTTGGTAACAAACACTTCCACAATGTGTTTTCTCTCTAATTTTAATTTATTTTTCCTTTATTTTTTGGGGGGAGAGAAGATGGGTAGTGGTGAGTGTACAGATATGAACATGCAGTTATTTGGGAACAATTAAGATTTCCTTTTAAAAGTAGAAAACAGCAATTTCGTTACGTAATATAATTTCATTGTATTGTACCTTTAAAAAGAAATACGCAGTTGTTCTTGAACTATTAAACTATATGTGTCACAGATTTATCCTGTTACTAAAAGGATCTCGTGTCACTTGGCAGAATGACAGCTTTTTTCCAAGTCTATTGTATAATTGTGTTTTGTTAGCTGTTTTTGTTTTATAAATACTGTACTAAAGAGATCTCTGAAGATCAAGATTCTTGATGCAGTATTTTTCTTTGCTGTTCTTTGATGTTGACCTTCCCCCGCTCCCATCACAGCAACAAGCACAGTATTTTGTTCTCAAAAAGTTACCAATTCTATGTCAGGAAAAAAACTGTTTATTTTTCATAGCAGAGTTTTTGCAAGCACGCTGACTCCATTTCATCAGATTCCTCGCTGAAACTCTTCTGAACCAGTTTTCCTAGGAAAAATAGGTGAAAATTTTCTTTATTTGAAAATCTGCAAAGAGACTCCAGTTCTGTCATTCTTCGTGTGTTTAACTACATGAGCTTATAATATTGGCATTGCAATTGCTTTTTCCTTCTGACAATTTCCCCTTTTAGAGAAAACAGTGACATGGGCTCTTTCTTTGCCTCTACGTTTACAGTGAGAAACTTCTGTAACTTCTAATTGAAATGCCACTTGTTGAAAAATAATTGATTAAGTTCTTATCCTATCTCTTGGTAGTTAGGGAGAGAAATTCTACATATCGGAAGTCTATTTTTAAGCCTTTCCTCCTGCTTATTCTCTTATTTTAACTAAAAAAATGCAGTTCCCTTAACCTTTCTTCCCAGATCATGTTTGTGAAACATCTTGACAGCCTTAAGGTTTCCCTCAGGGTTCTCTGCAATTTCTCTGCCTTTCTCAAGTAGAAATGACCCAACTGAATAGAGTATTCCAGCTGAGTCTCCTCATTGCCAGGAGAGTGGAAAACTTACCTCCCATGTCTTTTGCATGACACTTTAAAAAATATTATTCAGATTGACGTTTACCAGTTTTGCAACAGCATTATGTTTTTGGCTTCTATTCAGTTTGAGCTATTGTAACACATCAACTCTGCTTCAACTACTGCTGCTTAGCCAGGTAGCTCCTATTTTATACTGTGTTTTAACTTTTTTTGAAGTGAAATATTTGAATTTTGCCTTCATTGAATTGAATCCTGTTGGTGTTATAACTCTGCTCCAGTTTCTGAAATGAGTACAAAATCTAATCCTGCCCTCGAGGGTGCCTGCAACCCCTCCCAGCTCAGGGGTAGCTATAAATGTTATAACTTACTTGCTCTCCAAGTTGTTAATGAAAGTATTCAAAACTTACCAGATTTTTGCCAAGACCTTGCATGATACAAGCCTCCAGTTTGAGAGTGAA
The DNA here is from genome assembly GCF_000700745.2 of Antrostomus carolinensis. Classification (NCBI taxonomy): domain Eukaryota; kingdom Metazoa; phylum Chordata; class Aves; order Caprimulgiformes; family Caprimulgidae; genus Antrostomus; species Antrostomus carolinensis. The sequence continues at coordinate 69,428 of NW_010290451.1, read as the reverse complement.
CCTTTTCTTTGAGAACTGTTCTTCACATTGTGAACTGTTCCATTTGCTCAAAATTAAATGCACGTATATTCTACGCTATGTTTCTTAAAAAGAGGCGCACCTGAGCAGCAGGGAGGAGGGTTTGGCTCCTGCCCGTTAGGTGAGATGCAAGCCTCAAAAGGGGGAGATGACTGCTGCCCTGGCAGTGCCTGAGTGTGCTTGGCTGGAGGAAACCTCTGGAGTGCAGGGTTAAGCAGGCAGACAGCCTTACAGCTTGAATGAGAGGGAGATCTCTGTGGAGCTCGGGATACAAGCACATAACCATGCCTCAGAGACTTATCATAACATTCCATTGTGTCCTTGCAAGACAGACCGTGTTCTCCAGTCTTGCTTTCTAAGTGTGAAGACTTTCTGTGGTTTCATGGGTTACTAAAACTTTCTAACTAGTCTCCACTGTTTCCCTAGGAAAGTGGCATCTGATGGGCTGCAGGTTGTCAGTCCTGCCTGTTGCTAATAGATTTATTGTTGTATTTATAAACCCCAAGACGAGCAGCGCTGAGTTTTAGAAATAAGTTATATATTAGAGAATGAAGTTTTTTGGGGGGATTTTTCTGTGTCTAGCTATGTAAACTGTATGTGTAGTCTTCTATAGAGCGAGTCTCCAAAATTTAGATCGGGGCCAGAGCCTGGTGTGGGATATAAAGTAGAGAGGAGTTAGGGGGAAACCCTTCCTGTGGCCTTAAAGTGTGCTCTGCATTGTATCATCCTGCCTGGGCAGACGGGCAGAAAGGGAGCTGGGGAAGCAGTCATCATTCTTCAGCCCTCTTGCTTAGTGGAGACCAATGGCTTTGTCTGTCAGGATGATTTTCTGTTATTGAGTTAATGTTTAAACCATCTTTTAAGACATCGATGGTAAATCAGGATGTGAAATTATATTCCAATTATATTCTGCAAACACTTGCAGCTGTCCTGGGGTCTTCAAGTTTACAATATTGGTATCAAACCACTCAATCAAAAATGCTTGACCTGATGAGAGTTTATATGTTCTTTTAAATGAACTATGATTTATACAAGAATATCTTCTCAGTTCATTTGAAAAATAAATAATCAAAATTATCTAAGCATAGGAAAGTTACAGTCTCGATCAGCTGTCATCTTCTGGAATCTGGGTTTGCAACCTGATAGATTTTATAGCTCGGCTGACTAAGTGATATAATGACATGCCCTTTTAGAATTGCCAGCTGAAAAACTAATTTTGGCAGGAGGAGTGGCCAGATGTATTCCTCACTGTCCTCAGTCTGAACTGGGTTAGTAGGGACTATAAATAGCTTCATAAATATCTTACTATGTCTACATTTTGGTCTTGATGTAAAAGATTGGAGGATAGATTGTTCAGGTTCCTCATGAGTAATATCTAACAGCATGAATAAAAAAAATACTTTAAATAAGTAATTTTTCTCATATTTCTGTAATATCTCCCTTTTTGGCTGACCAATGCTTGATAATATCAGCATCCTTGTCTTCCTCATATAGAGGCTGGTGCTGAAACAATGGCCAGAAAAAAATGGTGGTTGCTGTTGACTTCAGCCAAGAAAAGACCTTTATCATGGATGTTTTTCTTGTCCATGTGGCTTTAATTAAAGAATGGGATGAACTACAGAAGTAGCAGTGTTCAAACAAAAGGGGAGAATTTTGTGGTTTTTGCTTTTTATCTGCTGTTCTGATCAGGAATGTCTGTCTCAAATTTAAATGCTAGCTTTCAACTGAAGATAGATGAGTCTACGTTCTCAATGCAGGTGCCTCCACCTGTCTTTATTGAAGTTAATTTTTTTTATTGAACTTTGACAGGTTATTACCCAAGCTTGTTCAAAGTGTGCCATTTCACTTTTTCTCAAAGGATGTTCACTGGCAATTTATGGAATAGAGTGCAATATAGAAATCAAAAGGTAATCTACATTCATTTGTGTCCCATGGTCACAAGAGAGAAGAATCACTGCTTGGCTTCTGAATTTACATTGGTTTCAGCCAGGGTGTGGTTTTCCCCCAATATTTAAGGGGGAAATTTAAGGGGAAAAAAACCTGAAAACAACAAAACAAAAAAAAACCCAACTCACAAACAAATCTCCTTGCTATTCTGGATATTGAGTTGGGATGTTTAAGTGGTAATCTATTTCCTTTTCTTTTTTTTTTTTATTCTTTCAAAGAATAGAGAGAGTTTAAGTGTGTTCTTAATATGTGGTGTATGGGAAAGTGCTTTACTCATTTCTCAAATAGTGTCCTTAATTCCCAGTGTGCAGCTGCCTGTCCTTGTTATTATTCAGAGAAAAGATGGGATCCGTGGCAGGTATAGGCCACAAAATCTGATTTTACTTCGGTCAAGTAACCATTTGGCTGTCTAGTGTCTATAATCAGTTGGATTAGTGTTCCTTCTCTTTGCTTTTTGAATTTGGTAGAAAGCAAAGTTGTCTTGTTAAATAGATTCCTTGCCTGCTTCATAATTCTTAGAGAAAGACAAAAAACCCACAAACAATTCTCTTTGCTTTCCCTCCCCACAGCCTGCACTGGCGCATATCACAGGTGTGACTCTGGGATGAAAGTTTTGAATCTCTTTGTTATGTGTTAAAAGCACTATCTCCTGTTCCAGTAAAAATATTGAGGAGGAGAAGGAGAGAAAGCATTTTGGATCATGTTCTGTGGAGCAGCTTGCATACCATCTCTATATTGGCACCCTCCATAGTTTTTTATTTGAGTTTTTGTAAAGTTTCACTTGTTACAGATAATTTAGTTTCAAACTAAGAACACCCAATATTCAGGGGCCTCTGGTTGATGACTTAAACAGCTGAGTAATAAACTTACTTAATTTGTAACTCTGTATGTGTATGTTTGTCTTTGCAGCACTGTGATCAGGATTTCAAATGAAGGAAAATCCAACTTCTAAAATTTCTTATGGAAAAAAAAGATCTATATGTTTTCTCTTTAAAGACAACTTTTTTTTTTTACTCAGACCTGATTTTCTTTATGCTAGTTATTTTTTCTTAATATTATGTCACTGAAAGAGGCTAATGTCTTTGAACTCACCTGGATTAATCATATGAAATAATTCAGGTTAATTATAAAAGTTTCACATCATTGAAAATGAGTATTATACTGTTTTGGGTAATCAGTCAACTAAAATAAGTTGGTTAAAGCTTATTGTTTAAAAGCTTTGTTTTTTGGATTTGACTGGTCTACTACACCTTAAAACAAGCAAACAATGAAAAGAAAGAAGGCAAACACAGGTATGGTTCTTGGTGCCTCATGTTTTGGTACAGGGAGCAATCACTCCAAGACCAACAGCAGTTATTGGACTTGAGATCATACGGGTATTTCTTCCATCAGGGTGCACTGGGAATAGGAATGAAGAAGGTGCTGTGATAGTCTGGAAGGTTTGTATCTGAATGTTTAGGTATTAAAGGTGTCTGAAAATTGTTTGGATCAGATATACACATATAGGACAGACAAGTCTCTCCTGAAGATACCTCTGAATATTGCTCTTTTGGCTGGAAGCAGTGCATTTTTCAACTGTTTATTCTACTTCTTGGGCGATTCATGCAGTTGGGGGTGGAGAAGGAGGTTAAAGGATTTTTGCAGATGTCTTACCTCAAGCCTATATTCTGTCAAACAATAACTGAAACTTCTTTGCTGTTCCCTGTGGTTAAAAAGAGGCAAAGGGCTCTCTAACTGAGCAAACTAAACTTCATCTTCAAGATGTCAGATCTCAGACTATACTGACCCTCATAGTTGTCTCCAAATATGCGCCAAGTGTATTGGATGATAGAACTAAAGCAACAGATCTAGGTCTGCAATTTTTTCCCCCGAAAAAATTTAAGTAGACCACAACATATATTCTGTACACAATAGGTAAATGTATTTTATTTTATATTTGTTGATCTTTGCACTATTATCTCAAAGACAAACTCACCAGCTAGCAAGAAACAGACCAGTGTTTGTCTTACAACTGTGGTGACTGTAAGGTAAATGAATAGAAAACATCTTTTCCATTAATCAGGGTGACAATAAGCAGAGTTTTGTTACAAATACAAATTTAACTAGTATATTAAGTATTTCATACCCACACCAAAATAAGTTTTCCGTCAACTACAGCTAAGTACTACAAGTCTAGTAAAAATGCTAACAAGAAGGACAAGTAATTCCTAGCTCCTATGAAGTGCAGATGCTCAAGGGTATACAGAAATATTACTTATCTTCTGTCTCCGCTTTATGGTCAGAGCTGTACAACAACAGGATCAGAGGAAAAGGAAAAAAAGATACAGAAGTGTGGTCAACATTCAGAAATGGAAAAAAGAGAGGTTGTCCTTATTCTTTCTGAAGAAGTTTTCAGTCTCTGATATTGGACTGGCATGTGTTAGCAATGAGTGAACTGGTGCCAGTTAGATTTTTAGTTAATTGATAAAAACATACGTATTTCATATCTCTAGCATGAAGCAGTCCAGGTTTGATTTTGTAGAATAAGTTATTAGCATTTCAGTACTGAGGAGAGAAAAACCTGAATACTTAGATATCCACCAATCATTGCTCAGTTGTCCTAAAGCAAAGCCTAATATATTTGATGGTTATTTAGAAGTGTTTACTGTAAAGCACTTTTTACCTCAGAGCAGCTTTTAACCCTCTCAGTTGCTCTTCCACCTGCCCAGCATGATGTGTGAGGCAGTGTCAATAACATAGGTATGTTCTTACTGGAAAACAGCAAAAATTATTATCAATGGGAAGGATGCTCTTTTAGAAATACATTGTTGGTCAGCAGCCTTATGAAGGAGAAGTTACAGTGTAGTCCTGAAAATATTCTACCATGAATGGTTCCTGCTTACAAAAGTAAAATAGATAAATAAACTGAAATTTATTCAGTAGCCTTACATTGGAATCTATGACTTGAAGCTAAATAATAACTACAAAGAGAGTATGACAACACCGTAAATATCAGCTGGGGTCAGTTTTTCCATGTTTAGACTATATGTACATGGTTTTCTGGTTGTATTTTTTTGTTTGATTTGTTTCTTGATTTTTTAAAAATATATAGGATTTGCTGAAATTAACTGGTCTGTTTGGAATCTACTTTGGATATAAACCGGAACGTTTTTCAGTACATAAGTTTGATTGTTTGGGTTATGAAAAAGCAACTCTATTAAGCCTTTTCTAACACAGAATGAGTGATGGAGATAAAAAGGAGATGGAACTGAGGGAACAAATGAAGGCTCATGGGTCCAAGTTTTGTGTTCAGTCCCAATAAATACACAAGTATGAATCTCAAACAGTAATTCAGAGTATTCAGAGACTTCTAGGCTTCTTAAAATGACAAACCAACTGGAAAATGGTGATGCCACATTGACAGATATTATTTGTAGATAAGCTTACAATAGTTTTGATTTTTTTCTTTACAATTTATTGCTTTAAAACAACAACAAACTCAAAAAAAAGCAATTTTCTGAGGCATATGTAACTGTCCACCTGGAGAAAAACATAATTTGTCCTTATTCTTTCTTCACTATTACTCATAGATTGTTTCTCTCTCTGTGTAAACCTTTGCTAATGGTATGGGTTCCCTTATAATACACTTTACAGGATAATTTGGTATTTTGTCAGGTAAATTCACAGTTCTAAATTCAGCGCAATTCTGAATTCAGAATTGTGCTGCAGCCTTTAAACTGATCTAGAAGCAGTGGTATAAACATCAGTTATGATGCACTTAACTGAAAATAAGTCCAGCTTATATTGGTTGTAGTTTAACTTTCTTCATTTCTTTCAATTTTCAGAGATTTGATTCCACCTCCTATTACTGATGTTTGGGGTTTTTTATATATATTTCTCCAATATCCAGAAGCCAAGGTCCTGTTGTGTGCAAGGTCATGTACAAACATATAGTTGATTGCTAAATTTTCTGTAGCAGGAACCATCTCTGTCTGAAGAGTCGGTTATAGATGGATGAGGAGAGTGGAGTCCACAAGGATAAAACAAGCTGTGCATTTCCTTTGCCTGACAATTTCTATCTTTTTTTCTCCCATTCTCTGGAAGACTGAATTCCATTCAGCTTTCCTTTGTGCCTTCTCCCTTTTTCTGTTCCCTGGACCTCACTGAACTTCATGCCCATGAGTTCCATCTGCACAGAGTCAGCGAGCTACATTGCGTTCTCTTTCTTGTTGAGGCTTGCTCTCCTGGCTGGGTGCCTCTCTTCCTATCAAACAACCTTATTCTCTTTTTCAGCTCTGGCCAGAGGATTTGATTACCAGATGTGTGCACTTGTTTTCATTCATCTAGCTGCATTTATGGCTGTGTAGCAGTAACCTCTGCATGTTTTTAAGTTAAATGTTCCTGGGTAGTGGTGGGGGAAAGGGAAGAGGAAGGAAAGATTGTTCATTTGCTCAGTCTCAAGAGTGCATAAGGTTCCTTGGGACAAAACAGTCCCTCTCTTTGTGGTAACTTTACTAAATGCTTGGATGTGCATTTTTATTAACCTCCTAATACCATGACTGGCAGGTACAACCTTTTCCAGACAATATGGTTCATTCAGTACTTTACTGGAACATTTATTGTACACCGTGGCTGATGTGAGTAAGGCAGTTGTTATTGCAGCACAAGATGGATCTAGGTTAGAATTTTTTCCTTTCATTTTCTTTTTAAGTGTAAGCATTTCTGACTCCCTGTTAGACTGGCCATGTCAGGAAAAGTTGAGTGTTACATCTTGTCTTGTTTCCTTGTTTCCTAGAGTGTTATAATGAAAGCTCTCAGAAGTTAATGTAGCACTTGAAAGTGTGACGCTATTCAGAGTTTGAAAAATAATAATCGTGTTCCAGTGGGTGTCATCAGTTATCAACAGGACAGTAAAAATTTAACAAGAATAGCGACACTATGCATGTATCTTGCACTTTGCTTCAGGTGGTTTGAGTTACTTTCAACACTTATGTAAGAGATTTAATAGCTGAAAGCATTTTGCCGCTTGTGGTGGTTGTTAGAAATGTTATCTGAACTGTGCAATGGAGGAACACTTGATCAAATTTTCGGTGACAAGAGACTGGCTGTTTCAGTTTTGAAGTCAGCCTTGACTTTTCAGCATGAGAAAACAAAAATGAAGTAATCCCTTGTTGCGTGTTCACAAACAGCAGGGTGTAGCTTTCTAAACAGTGTCAGGGCAATGGGATGCGACACTTGAGAAAACATGGTTTGTGGCCATGTGAGATGTGGCAGTGTTTTGAAGCTGAGCTATGTAAATTTCCACAGCAAAAGGCTGCAAAGCGTTTTTTCTTAGAGATACACATAAGACAACAGATGACATTTCTGTCATACATGTCATCTGACAATAATTAAAGGAACATACTCACTTTTTTTCTGTCAAGGTTTCACAAGATTTGACTACTGTCCATTGCTTTATTTGCGTTTGTCATATTGAGTTGCTCTATTTTCCTGCAAATAGCAAAAATGTATCATATAAAGGAACTTTCTTGAGTGTTTTAGCCAGCCACACTTGCATTTGAAATATAACCTGGTGTCTGGTACTAAGAATTAAAAGGTATATGCAACATTGTCTTTCTCCTTTACACGACTTCTACGGTACTTTTTGTGGAACATGAAGGATGTGGATTGTGTAGGAGGAAAGGAGAAAACAAAAAAGACCTGAGTGCTTTCTGACAAAAAGAAATAGTTATTACTTCAACTTTCAGAATTTGAGGAGAGGGGTGGAAATCTTCATTGCATTTGGAACAGTACGTGTGGGAACAAGCGTGTCTAAATATTGGTTTTTATACATGAGCCTCTGTAATAAATCTTGTCATTTACTCTCTTGGTGTCCATGCATAACACACACATGCTAAAGCATGTACCTTTGCCAGGCAGCAATACCCATTGGTGGTTTTTCAGTCTGGCCTTAAACTTTTCCTTGCACGTAAACAACTGTGTTTCTTGTTATGATGTGTAAATATTATCATTCTTGATATTTTTATTTGGAAATATATAGCACGTTAGTGGTAGAACAAAATACTTTGCATCATGCAAATAACTGGCAAGATCAGATATATTCGTGGAAATTAGTCATTTTGGTTTAGTGCCACAAAAAAATGTCATGATAATGCATAAATCCTGTACTCCTCAGTGGTTTTAACATTCGTTATTTGTAAAGTGTCTTTATATAAATGCTTGCAGCACCTGTAGTAAACAAGACACTTGAAGTCAACAGTGGTACTAGTGTTCCTTATGTAACACTACTGATACAGCTTGTCAAAGGCCAAGGGGATGTATTACTTGGATTAATGCAGGTTGGCATATGGAACAGCTGTATCAAGCAGGGTGAAATCTTCTCAGTCACAGTTAGGGAAAATTGAGTTTTGTCATCTCAAGTTTTAGGGGTCAGTTTCAGACCTCTGCACTCTCTGAAAAACAGGATAAAAATAGAAAAAAAAAAAAAAAAGGAAACAGAGAGCCAGGTGGATCAGAGCCCTTAAGAATTTTGTTTATTTCGCTCCATTACAGGAGTAAGAACATCTATAAATCTGTGTGTTACATTTATGGAAAGAAAATATGTGCTTTATATTATAACAAAATACATATAGAAGACTTGTGTAGATTTGGGCAATAAAGTAAATCCTCTTTCACCATGGGACAATTCTCATCATTGTTCTGCCAACCAGAGCAAGACCCTTGCACCTGATGATCTCTTGGATGATTATGCTGAAAAAAATGAGAGGATATGTAATGTCTGCCTCCTGTCAGGGAGTTAAAAAAAATAAAGTACTGCTTTGTCAACATATGGGACAGCTAACCTGCAGCACAATCAGCATCTATGTCAGTTCCTTGATACACTGAAGTTCATCTGAAGAGGTTTACATACTGCAGCAAGCTATAGGCTCAGACATTGTGTAGCAACACAGCAGACTTTAGTTTAATGCTCTGACTTCAACTTGGAATTATGTGTTTCATCTTCACAGTCCAGTTGCACATCTCGTGTGCATCTATGTTCATTTGGTCTTTATTCAAGAGTTCTTTATGTGGTTATATGTTCTACGTGGATTTAATGTCTGAAGGCCTCTTTTGTAGTAGAAGGGGGTACTCCATATGTGTTAGCACATAAGAGAAAAAATTATAACAGAAGATGTGGATTTGCAGTGCACCAGCATTTGGGAACAGACAAAGTGATGGCATGGTTGTGCTTCTCTTACCTTAGTACTACTACTTCTCTTACCTACTACATACTACTTCCTCAAGACAGTCCTTTTCATATCTTGTGAGCAGGTTTACAGAGGAATGAAATTCCATATTTCCCTGACACTGTGAGGCAGGTTAGGATGCTGTCTTGCCAGAGAAACCATTTTGTTTCTCAACAAAAACTAGACAAAAATCTCACTACCATAGAATTACTGCTGGCAACTCTTGTTGAGTTCCTCTTGTCTTCCTGAGTATTCAAAGTATGGTGTTAACTGGATCCTTATTGTCTAATGGATTTTTTCTATTCCTTTCCTTTCATTCTCTAGCTACCTCCAGAATGACTAATGCTAAATATTTCTTGGTTGTCACATACGTATTGAACATTGCTCCTTTTTGATTTTTTTTTTATACTAAATTGCAAACTATTGCTTTAGGTAAGGTTAGAAATAGAATTCTTAGCCTGAAAAACGCTGTTATCACTTTTATCAAAGTCGTAACTTAAAGCTAAATCACAGGGTGCTGAAAAGGATACAAGTAACATGAATTTATTCCTGAATTTTCATGAAGTTCTTCATACTTTTTTCCTAAGGAGTTAGAAAAATTTGAATATTTTAATTGGTGGAAAATTGAGCTAAAGCCAAACATGTTAAATACTCTGGTGTATTTGCTCACTTGAATGTTCTGGGTTGGCTGGCACTTGAAGTGCACAGTGCACATAATTCTGTGCCTGCATTTTGACAAGCTGTACAGTGATGGCATGAACGTGTCAAATAGACTTGAGGGCCCAGCAGTACAGGCAGCATTGCCATCATATCAGAACCTCTGTCCTGCCACTACTTCTCTTTAAACCTTTTATTAACTTTCCTGGCTTGAGTCATAGGGTTAAAACAAGTTCAGAGCAGTTTTGTCCTCCTAAAAACAGAGATGCATGTTTTCAAACAGTTGCATAGCTACATCCCTAAACAACCCCCACTGATACTAATGGGAATCCCACATTGAAATCCCTGAATGTTTCCTTGAGTGTTCATTAAGACTTCTCCTGCCCTCTATCTCTGAACTCTGTTTTCAAGTAGAGGGCCAAGAGGTCTTTTTTGAAGCGAAACAATTGAACAGCGGAACAGTTAATAGAGGCATTGTGTTCTGAGTGACCTATCTATGCTAATTGCATAGTCCTTGTGGTATGTAACATCTTTCATTGAATGTGGGAGGGTATATCTTAAAGAGCTATGACAAAGAAAGCTGATGGTGTCAGGAGCAGCACCTACTTGTGTTTCAGCATCACTTAGGTGTGTTAAATCAAGGAGCAGGCTGTGATAAAGACGGTGGTGGTGAATGTTACAGCGAAGGTTGCTGTTACGTGAAGGACACAGTTTGACTTGGGAACAGTCCAAATCCTTTTGCAATTATCAATACATTTCAAACAGCAGCTTGTACTGAATACATGCGTATTTATACTAGGAAACCTATAATTTATTAATCCTAGCTATTAAAGTAATACATAGGGTTCTTTGATTGATGTCTGACTTTGCTTCCTAATTGTTATGCAAAGGGGGAAGATCTAATGTAGTAGATACACAAGTGAGAAGATCTAATGTAATAGATACGCAAGTTTTCTCCTTGGTGAAAAGGAAGTGTTCCGGTGTCCTTATCTGGGCATTCCCATGGCCATGTATCTGGGGTTGAGTTGGTCAACCTTTTCTGTACTTTGCCAGTGCAAGTAGGCATTATTTTAACTGTTGTTCCTTTCTTCAGCTACATGCTTGTTTGGAGGAGTTCAAAAGGCTGTGGGACAGTCTTATTACCTGTCCATGCTCGGACCTGTGGGCCTGGGTAGAGCAGCGGCTGATAATGAAAGCTGTTTCTACTGTTTCTGCTCTCAAAGGGTTGCCCTGCTCCTGCATTGCAGATTCATAACTGGGGATAGTAACCTCTTAGATCACCGCAGCAGCTAATTAATGGAGAAGGCAGAGAGGTTTTGAGCAATTCTTGTAAGAGTTTTTCTTTCTACATCTCCAGCTTTGTGGAGGTGAGACAGCAGCAGGAGTTCCTTGTATCTGTGTGCAGAAAGGATGTTAACTATTGGACAGCAAATAGTCTTTATGCATGTTTTGTCCTACAGACTGACTGGGTACCTGTCCACTGAAAACTAAAGGGCTCTGTAGAGAAACCTGAGCTTGGGATGAAAAGCCATAAGCACTAGAGCTACTTCACAGTGGTTCTTCACACAGGCAAACTGGTCTATGTGTGTTCATTTAAACACATTATCAGTCAAGGAAAATGTGTGTGTGAAGTGTTGAAGTTTTTCAGTCAAGAAAAAGGCTGGGTGCAGGTGCCCAGGTGCTGGCAGTGAGGGGCTGCAGTGTAAGGAGAAAGGAGTGGCAGAGAGGAGCTGTTATGGACTGACCACAACCTCAGTTGCTCGTCCCCTCTGTGCCACTGGGGATGGCAATAAGTTAAATTACTTTTGCCCGAGTTGAGTCTGTTTTGCCAGTGATGGAAATTAGTGAGTGACCTCCCTGTCTTTATCCTGACCCATGAACATTTCCATCTTATTTTCTCCCCTTGTCCTGTTGAGTAGGGGGTGTGAGGGCGTGGCTGAGCGGGCATCTGGCAGCCAGACAACAGCAGCTCACCATGACATAAAAGTGTCATAATGATGATGTCCTGCAAAAAGGGCCCAAGACTATGTGTCTTTCTGTGTTAGCAGTGTAGACGTGCCCAAGAGGGGTGGCAGATGCTTGCTGCTGAGAGGATTTTGTAGACTGTGGCTTCCTGAGAGAGAAAAAATGATTGGAATGTGTCAAGATTATTTTTGTTTGAAAAGTGAAGGTAAACTCTGAGGGTGGGATTCCGTAGTTTAAAACCAGGCACTGAGCACGATTTAAAACACTGATAGGTATCCAAGCCATTTTGTGGTCTCCCAACCTTGGAGGCCAGGTGGCACTAAGTTGTTTAACACTAAACACAGACTGACAAATCCTGCCCTGGTTGCTAGCTTATGAGGTGCAATGCATGTGTATAATGTATGGGTGTGTGTAATGTACTAATGATGGAGGTTTTCTGTGTTTTAAGGGAAGTGGGAGGGACTTCCTTGTGTAACAAGATGTCAGAGGTACCTGTCAGTAGCCATCCTTCATTGCCTTGCTGCTTTCGTCAGTGGCACTCAGTAGCCCAGACTGATGTTACCTCCCTGAGAGATTTCACGTGTGGACTGAGGGGACTGTCATCTTGCTCTTGACATCTTGTACTTAGTATTTAGACATCTTGTGACTAGGGGACTTCATAACTTTGCATTTTCTTTCAAGTACAGGGATTGTTTCTGTATTTGAGGAGAGTTAACATGAGGTTACAAAACAACTGACAGATAAGTAGAATTACAGCTGGGTAGCATAGGTGTTCTGCTTCACTGCTGGCTGCATGATGTGCTGAAATATTACCCATGATAGAATAATAGAATCATAGGATTATTTAAGTTGTGGAAGGCCTTTAAGATAATAAAGTCCAACCGTAAACCTAATACTGCTGAGTCCACCGCTAAACCATGTCCCTAAGCATCACATCTACACGTCTTTTAAATACTTCCAGGGAATGGTGATTCAACCACTTCCCTGGGCAGCCTGTTCCAATGATTGATAACCCTTTCAGTGAAGGAATTTTTGATAATATCCAATCTAAATCTTCTCTGGCACAACTTGAGGCCATTTCTTCTCATCCTATAACTTGTTACTTGGGAAAAGAGACCGACACCCACCTCTCTACACCCTCCTTTCAGGCGGTTGTAGAGAGCAGTAAGGTCTCCCCTCAGCCTCCTTTTCTCCAGACTAAACAATCCCAGTTCCCTCAGCTGCTCCTCACAGGACTTGAGCTCCAGACACTTCACCAGCTTCGTTGCCCTTCTCTGGACACACCCAGCACCTCAATGTCCTTCTTGGAGTGAGGGGCCCAAACCTCACCAGTGCTGAGTACAGCATGGACTCACTATGGATGATCACTTCCATAGTCCTGCTGTCCACTCTATTCCTGACACAGGCCAGGATGCTGTTGGCCTTCTTGGCCACCTGAGCACACTGCTGGCTCATATTCAGCTAGCTGTACCCCCAGATCCTTTTCTGCTGGGCAGCTTTCCAGGCACTCTTCCCCAAGCCTGTGACATTGCCTAGGGTGATTGTGACCCAGGTGCCGGACCCAGCACTTGGCCATGTTGAACCCCATACAATTGGCCTTGGCCCATTGATCCAGCCTGTCCAGATCCCTCTGTAGAGCCTTCCTACCCTCAAGCAGATCAACACTCCCACCCAGCTTGGTGTCATCTGCACTTTTACTGAGGGTGCACTGGATACCCTCATCCAGATCATTGATAACGACATTAAACAGAACTGGACTCAGCACTGAGCCCTGGGGAACATCACTTGTGACCAGCTCCTCACTGTGCTTAACTCCATTCACCAGAACTTTTTAGGGCCCAGCCATCCAGCCGGTTTTTTATCCAGTGAATCATACACCCATCCAAGCCATGAGCAGCCAGTTTCTGTGGGAGAATGCTGTGGGAAATGCTGTGGGTTCCATTAAAAGTAGACTCTCATGTTCACTATAGATTAAGAAATTCCAAGTGTGTCCTAGATGTGTATTTTTAATATAACAAAAATCCTCACTAACGTAGACTGTTGTATTCAGTCCTTTAAACAGCAATGGCACCTTATCATGAATGAGGAGACTAATAAAGTTGAAAATTATTATCTTTGTCACTGTGTCTTATTAATTCAAACATTCAACAATGCCATAGCATTTACTGGCCTTCAGATAGGCTCACTTACTCTCTCTGGAGATAAAGCAACATTTAGAAATGGATCCATTATTTAGTGTGCGATTGCTTTGATACTTGTATCAAGTGATAAAACCCAGAATATTTGCTACTGGAAATGAACATTTATTGAGTTTTACTTAATGCACGTGCAAGAAACAGAAGGAAAACTATGTGAAATCAGAAATTTAGTTCAGTTAACTCAGTTACTGCAACAGCTTGTGGTAGGCTATGAGCATTCAACAGGTCAAATACTCACATAGTAACAGCCTATGTAACTTTGCCCATACTATCCTGTTCCTAAATAAATCAGAGACAGGTAAGTAAAATTTGGTTTATGGTGGGGTGCTGCATGGCAAAAGTGTTTAGAGCACTGTAGCTACTGTGGAGAAATAGACAATCATCTGTTTACGTGCCTGTACAATCAGTTTAATTAAATTACTGTCAGAAGCATATCATTCAATTTTTCCTCTTTAGGAGGACTAAGTAAAGCCTGAGGAAAGGATGAATACTGAATAAGGGGAAGAGGCAACTGAGTAGTAAATGAGGGTTAAAATAACCAGAAGATAAGTTTCTTTGAGGGGTAGGTGAACTAGAACTGCAGAAGCTTTTAAGTGGCAAAGACTTAAGGCAAATATTTTTTTTAGATCTGCTTAAAACAGATTAATTAAAAATTTGCTAAATGTGATTCCTCTATGGCAATTAAAAGGGACAGGCAATTTTACTTCAATTTTTTAAAATAATAAATAAAAATACTTAAAAATGGGAAAAGATCCCCAATGAATGTATGAAACATTACATGTAAACAGGTTATGATTTTACCCCCAAAATAAAGCACCTTTATCTGCTTTTATTAATCAAGTTTTTAAAAGTGTAGATTTTCTATTTGTTGGGTATGTAGTTCAGCAAAATTTCTTGAAAAACCTAAATTTAAAAAGGGAGAAAAATTACTATATCTCACTGTTCGCATATAGGCTCGTTTGGTGGGATATTTTCTTGAAAGATATAATGGTGGAAATCTTTCAGTGAATTTTAATGTGTGTGTCTGTTGATGCCATAATGCTACAGCAGTTTACAACTAGACTGGTTAGACCCTGGGCAATGAATTTCCAAGTTTCTATCACTTTTCTAGACACAAATATCAGATACAGAGATTTTTAGATGATAAACTTATTTTTAGTGCAACTTTTTTACAGACCTGCTGTTTTACATCAACACAAATACTAGTCTCATGTTGCCACAAATTTAAGAAGTAGTATTGAATGCTACATTTTTCGTCTCTTAAACTATTGTTGCTTTTCCATGGAAGGTTACAAGCCCTTTGTTCCATCATCAGAGTGTTTGGAATTTTAAGAGTTACTAAAATGAAAAAGATCAGGTCAATATTTGCATCAGGTCCTTTATGAAAGCAAAGTGTTTGGCATCTGTATCATATTAAGGCAGTTCAGTTAATGGGAGCTCCTGTAGTGTATAATTCAGATGCAGGTTTCTGGCACTTCTGAAAGTCAGACTACCTGCTTATTTAGGACCTTAAATTTCAGTTATGCAGTAATTTTCTGGAATGAAGCTTATGGCAGAACCAGAGTTTAAATGGATGCCAGGTATAACAAGTCAGATAATATTTTTGCTGAAATTTCTTAGTTTATACTGTTGTTACAAATGTTTACTTTGCTGGAATGAGTTAAAAAATATGGTATTGTAGGGATTATAAAATAAGACAAAAATCTGCCCACATTTAGAAAGGTATGTGATTTCATTTACTTCAACGCAGTGCTTGAAATTTGTCATGTTCATTGCTACAAACAAGAAACATTAGTTTCTCTCAGCAAGCACAGAACAAAATTAGATATTTTCTTTAAGCAAAACACTGCCTCAAATTCTTCCATGAACACCTGAAGTTTTCAGATATTATCCTCTAATGAAATCTTCAAATTAGCCCTAATGTACTTGACATTATGGAGCAGGGTTTCTGAATAGAGGCCACGTTAAGGTTTTTTAAAAGGTTCGTACCTTAAACATTATATGATCATTCTGCTCTCTTTAGGCTTCCCTTTTAGTAGTGAATCTTATTTTTGTGCTATAAGGTGTCATAACCCGGACATTTAAGTGAAAGGGAAAAATTAATAATTAGCTCACAAATTTGGAGTTGCTGAAGTTTGGATTTTAGGTAGAGACAAACACAAAGAAGGTATTTGGCAACTTACTCTTTTAACAGAGACAATAGCAGTGGTCTGGTTGAAGAAATATGCTTTATTTAATAATAATTGGTTTAAAATTTTTTCTTACTCTTTATTTTGCTTTTGCAAAAAAAATCGAGAGAACCAAAAGCTATTTCATATGATTATATTTAAATATGCATTCAATATAGTTGGTTAAAATTACAATAATAGCTTAGAAAAAAGTCTAACACATTTTTTGTATGTATTTTTCATAATATACGATTTCTGTCATTAAAAAAATGCGTGACTGCATGGAAGGATTGTTCAAGGTTCAAAGAAATTTATAGTATACAAGTGCAAAGAAAAAAAAAAGCTCTGTTTTGGGTTTTTTTGTGGTAGTATTGAATACACTGTTTTGTGAAAACTGATATACAACAAGGCCTGTCAAACATATGGCTATTGAATTAAAATTTTGTGTTTCCCACTGGAAAATTAAATATTTTCTCCTTGCTATCTGTAGTATTATCTTTACCAAATGTAGGAAAATGTAGTCGAAAGCACACATCTGTAGGTAATGTTATCTGACTATTGTAAGGAAATTTGGTCTGTTTTGAGTGGCAGCTATGAGAGAGATAAACAAACATTTTAAAATAATTATACTAAATGCATAAAAGGGACAAGGTTACAGTAAGCATAGTGTCTTTTTTTATTTATCTATATGAAATTGTTATGAAAATCAACATGCACTGTGTTTACGATACTGCCTGGATTATCTTTCCTCAGGTGATTTTTCTTTAAAAAGCAATAGAACCTGAAAGTCACTCAGAGGATTTATTTTATCAGATTTGGAAAACATGTAGTTCTAATAAGTTGGGAGAAAAAAAAATAACCTATGGTAATGAAGAACACCACCTTTCAAGGGAAAGATACAGTTCCCTAATTCAGAGCAGGCATTAGAATATAAAATCAAGATTTTTACATATCAGATGGATTTTCTATTCTGATTCATTAGTATTTTTGTGCATTCTGGGATGAACACGTCCATAAACTGAAAATGGTCTCTAATGCAAAGACAAAACTTGCAGAACATTGGGCACCAACTGGAAAATGATTTTATTTCAGCTACCAGTGGATGATTACTAATAACACAGATTTACTTTGCCTTCGTGTTCAGAATACTTACGTGTTTTTAAAAGCCATCTACCCAGAATTTAAAAATAGGAAATAAAATAACCCTCGAAAGCCAAACAACTTCTTCTCCTTGTCGCCATATGCTGCATCTTTTCCCCCTAGGTTTTGTATACTCTGTGTGCTGAAGAATGGTGTCTTTTCTTTTCATGTTGCTCTGTCGGCGGTCATAACAGCTATTCTCTTCATGAATATGTAAATCCTATGCATAAAATCAGAAAAATTAGCATGGCGATTCCCACTATAGAATGTGCCCAATTATGTCTGTCTAATACGTGAATAGTGATGATTTAATCTTTTTGACTATATGAGCGGCTTCAGGTAGAGTTACAAGAGATGCTCTAATTACAGAATGCCCAAACACACAAGCTGGGTGCGTGCACATGCTGGGGGATCATCGGGCTTTTCAGAAGACTTGGGCATCTGATGCGTGGCTGTGATGGAGTGCATGCAGATTCATTTACAGGCGCTTACTCTGATGGTTAGTGACAAGGGAAAAAATGCCCTAGGTCTGCAATACCCTTCCCCTAACTGAGGCTCATTTGCATTTGACATTTGTTTTTTAGTTCTTACTGAACACTTGCAATTAGAACAGAACAAAGAAAAGTTTGGAGAAATAAAAAAAAAAATGGTGACCGTATTTACTAGGCGTCCTTAACTCATTTGGTTTATCAGGAATGGATGTTGGAGGGGGGAGGAAGGACATGCAGAAAACAAAACCAAAAAGGCACCACCAGCAATTGATGCAGTTTTGTATTTAAATAAGCAGGCGTGCTCATGCATATTTATATGACGTGCATGCTTATGCGCCGCTCTGAGCAGTGGCACTGCGGCTCGGCTGCAGTAATTAGGCTGATGTAATTATAGCAAAACAAAGCAAGCTTAGGCTGATATCTTTAATTTTTTTTCATACAGTGGGAACATTAAAGACATATGCGTATTCCAGTGTACAAAAAATGAGCCTGCACCGCTGTCAGAGGCTAGGAGGACAGTGTGGCCAGTGCACCTATTGTGTCACTGCTGTAGAAAGCAGCTTAGCGATTGGCCACTGTCTGCAGCACATAATACTGACTGGTTATAAAGGACTTGTCTAGAGGAAAGCCTGTAGGTACTCCATTGTCTGGCAAAGTTGATATGACTGCATTCTTTTTGCAGGGGGTCAGACAGCTGAACTGTAAAAGCTGCACAGATTTTTTTTTTTTTCCTCAGTCTCTTTCTCTCTCTCTCTCTCTCTCTCTCTCTCTCTCTGCCTCTTCCATACAGCATTTTTCTTTCATGCCCTGTCTCAGTTTGCATAGTTAAAGAGAATGCTAATTAAGACCCCTTGTCTTAACCTGAAAATAATGACTCGGATGTAAATAGAAAACTGGCGATAGTTTAAAATATTCTTGCCTAGCACCAAGATACCAGTTACTGTTCTAGGGGAAAAAAATGAAGAATTTTTTTTTTTTGTAATCAAGGTAAACAAAGAAGAATTGTTGCTTTTCTTTCTTCCTTTCTTTAAGTCTCTCTCTCTCTCTCTCTCTCTCTCTTTTTTTTTTTTTTTTTTTATAAACCAATGGTGCTGTGCTGTTGCAGGTCAGATAATGTTTTATTTTAGAAAGTGTGCTAGCTACATAATTTAAAAGTCCACAAATCAGTTGCAATTTAGTGCTTATTAATCCTTCTTAGGATGTAATTCGGTGAAAGAACTGCTTTAAAAAAATTCTTTTCTGTATTATAGACGGATCTAACAACGCAGTCTGGGCTCTGTGCCAAGGGCTGGTATTTCACAGCAGCGACCGCCTTACAGATGAGCTGTGGGAAGCAGGAGGGAGACTCTCTTAGGGTGCCACTACTATGGAGACACAGCTGGGCTGAACAAGATTTGCTTCAAACGACAACAAGAGAGACAGAAAGTGTCTGGTTCGACCGCTGCCCAAGCAGGCAGTAACCAGAAGAGCTAGCAGCCAATCCGGCCATGCTGCACTGTTCGAAACCAGCTCTACATCCCAGCCAATCAGTGACATCACTGGTGAGAAACTCATTTACATCATGCAGTAATGAACTTTGTTTAACGTATCCTTTTTTCTTTTCTTTTTTTTTTTTTTTTCCTCACAGAGATTAGGTCCTCCATTAATTATTCTGCCAGCATAATTTGAATCACTATGCAAAACGGTGGCTACATTTTTCCTGATTTTTTTTTTTTTTTAACTATGTGCAGTCTCTGCAGGTAACCATGGGCATTGTTCCATTTTTTTTTTTTCTGTTGGTCCCATAAAACCTTTAAAAGAGTCCTTTATTGTTAATATTGTGCATATATTTTTCTTTCATGTATGTTTGTCTCCTTGTAGTCCTTGCCTAATGTGGTACTGCTTCCTCCAATTATAGTCTGAGATTACATTTAACCATCTTGGAAGGTAAAAAGGGTGTTGCTGCAGCATCGAGTTTGCATCTTTAGCTGCCATCACGGTCTAAGTACTTATTCTCATGCTTCAGAAATCATTTCGCTGTGGCCGTTTTACATATCTGGCTTTTCTCTAAAGGTTCTTACATGCATCTGTTACAACTCAGTGAAGTTCAGTACTGTTATATTTCATTCCTCACCACTTTCAGCCAAGATGTCATTTTATTAATGAATAGAACAGAGATCATTTCTGAACAAATTTCACCCCCTTCCTTCCACCTCAACACAATGCACCTGATTTGCATCCATTTACCAGAATAACTGAATACAAGAGCCTGTATGAAAGGAAGTCAAGGGAGAGCTTGCATACTGCTTCAGGGTATGTTACAGCGAAGCGAAATATAGAATTTTTCTTTAGCTATTTATCTTTTTATGTAGGATGTGCTTAATCTACACAGAAAAGATTAGATCTTAGCTTGAAAAACTATTATCTAGCCAGGTTTTCATATTAGGGAATAGGTTTGGTGGTTTGTTTTGGTTTTTTTTTGTTTTTTTTTTAATCATAAACGTGCACATTTCCTTGAGATGTGTTCAATTATAAGTGGAAAACATTTGGGCAAGCCAACATTGTGTTGAACATTTGGACTTAGTTCTTTGTGGGTAAAGTAATTTGTTGTGCGAACAATTTTAAACCAGCCCAGAATACTGTAGAATGCAGAGATTTCAGACCGCATAATCTAATGAGGCAAGGTTTTGCTCTTCAGTATTTTAATAGCTGGAACAGAATCATATATGAGATAAATTCAATATTGTGTTATTAAATTAAAGCTGTATCTATTGCTATTGGGCTTCAAGAGGTCAACAATCTTTGGTAAAGCAAAATTTTATTTAAAGAAGTATTTTTAAATAGAATTTTTGTTACAATGTGATAACTTCCCCTCTCCACGCACACAATAATGTACAATTTGTTTATGGAGCTTCAGTTATATATTGATCCTTTTAGTCACTTTGAAAATACAGAGGATTTAAACACTAAACCATAGCTCTTTCAATGCATGATGCATTCCATCATCCCATCATCAGTATTCTGTGTGCGGCTGTCCTGATTCAGCCACTAGCTCCCCTGCTGCAGATCCTGTAATTTGAATCATGCGTAATAATATATTATCCTACTGGGGGCCTTCTTTCAGTAGGAGGGTGGTTTTATACCTTCTGCTATAAGAGAATTGTTGGCTTCTTGCCATCTTGCAGCCATTATTCACGAAGGCAATCAAGATAGTCTTCCTTAAGGAATAACATCTGCACAACTGCTTGTGCCAGAAATACACAGCCTTCCCTCACGTTATAAATTTGGTTTTCTTAGGAGCAGGAATATTTGACACTACTGGAGCATAAAAACTGGACATTTACAGGAATGAATCAAAAATGTATTGAGTGTACCATGTGCTGAAATCCAGGCTGTGAGGACATTTGAGTGGCTAACAGGGGCAGAGAAGAAAATAGAAGCTGGTGGCTATTCTGTTTCTCTTACTAAACTTTTTCAAACTCAGCTTATTGACTTAGGTGGTGATTAGTGCTGTATTAAAAATCTGATGTTTTCCTTGCTGAAAAGGTAATTTTCTAGTTAATATGCTGATGGTTTGTTGTCAGTTGGGACTGGAGCTGCATTTCCTAAGTTGAGAATCTAACGTTATTTGATGTATTCAACAAGATACATTATCAGTTAGTAGTGAATGAAGAGCAGATACAAAAAGGGACTAAGGTTGTAGAAAGCATGGAAACTTCACAATGAAATAGCAAATCTCAGAAATGCAGGATCTGAGAGTACTCTGAAAATACAAGTTTATGAATTGTATCTGCTGATAAAAGCTCTGTAGGGCATCTGAAAGCTGGTGAAAGCAGCTTATTGGGGCAGAGAAAGAGAAACCCCAGATCTGTGCAACTCTGTCATCTACAGAATATGAACTGCTGCCACATGGAGCATATCTACCAACACTGTGGCCTACCATTTTATTTTCTTTCATTCACATAAATATAATGCCTAAGCTACAAACACAAACCACCGAGATCTTATTTTTACAAATTTTCTTTTTGTGTAAGCATATAGAGGAGTGGATTTTTGTCTTATGTACAAGTGGTTTGACCATTCCTGTTAGCGATAGCAGAGTTGTTATTTTCAATTTAGGGAAAAGAGAAGGGAAGGATTGGGGAGAAAGAGAAGAAAAGTCTGATTTAGCATGTTTATCTCATCCTGGAGCTTATGTGCTCCTTATTGAACAGCAACACAACAGTAATAACTAATCCTACACAAGCTGTGTTTATTACAGTACTATTGAGAAGTATATTGATGGGTAGAAGTCTTCCTGTTGTCATCATGTCCTGTTGTACCTTCTAGAAGAGAGAAATAAGATCCATAACCTTACTGAAAATCAAAAATGTTAATATTTATGAACAGATTTTCTTCTGAGACTGGAGGAATTACAGTTAAATAGGTTTTATCTGGTGGCTGACATTTAAAGGGTCTTCTTAGAGGGAAGACATAACCTCAGCACCTGAATAATCTGTCATATTCAAAATACTGTACAAAAAAGATTGTTATTCTTTAAAGAAACAAGGGAAATCCAGTAATATGGCCTAGAAATTAACTAAAGTTTAGACAAACAGGTTGGTTGTTACTGCTTACTACCTGATTTATGCTAAACTAGCAGTGAGGAAGAATTCTTCATAGGCCATTGAGGTTCCGCTGAAAAACATCCCCCATACAATCCTTGAGTTTTCAATACTAGGGATTAATAGGAAAAACAATACAAAATAACATAATTTGATGGATCACAGGGAGACAAATCATCTTTATGATGACTGAACTCTACTTTGAGATGAGGAAACAGAGCAAGCAGAACATGGCATTTGTCATAGTTCATCCTATTTAAAAGAAGCGTATCATTCTGGAGGATGAGCTAGCAAATAACAGTCACTGGACATTACATTGTATTTCTTTTCTGTTTTGTGAACAAATACATTGTACTTGATTCTGTTCTTCTGTGCTAGCATTTCTACTTTCTGATGAAAGTCCTAACAAAAAGTTCATTTTGACAAACTTCTTCTAACAAAAGCCTTTTATTTTAATATCTGATGTTTCCAAGTAGGACACCTACATGAAGAGGGTATATACACTGAAATTTGTTTTCTGCTGTTACATAGTCTATACAAATCCTACTTTTTGTAGCTCAAGTTGTACCACTTATAATTAAAACAGTGAGATTGGATGGCAGAGGTAACTGCTAATGTGAATTACTGCATTTCCTTTTTTATGTCATATCTAATTTTTTGTAGTTTAAGACAACATTCCTGTTTCCTTGAATAGTCAGTTTTTAAACAAACAGATTCATTCAATCAGTTCTTAGAATTAAGGGTGATGATACTGGGAAAGCACACTAAGAAACCAGTAACTTGTAAGTTCTTCCTTCAAAATTAAAAAGAGTGACTGTGGGAAAGGTTTGTTTCTTTTTTGTTGATGACCTTTCAGCTGCTACCCTTTAAAAGGCCTGTACATCCTTTCTTTTTGCAGCATGCTAAATTTAATTGTTTTTAATATTAATGCATAAATCAAGACTAGAATACCCTGCATACATTTACCTAAAGGTGGAGAGTACTGGGCTGTTAAATACACTAGCTCCTTTTATAGTCAACAGTGAAATGGTTGAAAGCTATAGAGGAATATCTGACTTGGTGAGTTTGGTCTAAAAATCTAGAATAGTACATGCATATATATTTCACTTGGGTATATAAATGTTCTTTGAGTACAGAATGTTTATTATTCTGGTTTTAGCCAGTACTGAGATACATACTTGTCTAAGACTGTGGAGGAAAGAGCTTATTTATGGGTTACTTTAATACTGAATGAAAATACAATCTTGGATAAACAAGGTCAGTCAGTATTTTACTGCAACACTTTAACTTTCTAAGCTGTGGGAAATGGAGTGCAATGGCTATTATCTGCATGAAAAAAAGCCTGTAAGGGACTGAAAACCATTTTCTAGGAACAAGTATAGAAAGGAGTCATCAGTTATTCAAGGTCAGTCCTACAATGACTCCAGGGTGATACCTGAAAAGAAGCTCTTTCTTGGCCTAAACACTTCACTGAAATATCTTCATTTTGCTGGTGGTAATGGTAGGGTGGCTGAGCAGTGTGCATTGGACTATGTCACCCTGAGGGCCATCAGACAGGGGGTTTGGTGTGCAAGGCAGTAAACTGCCAATTTCTATGGTTGTGTTTTTATTTCTTCTTACGGTTGTTTTCATTTTTCATGTTAGATGTCAATGTTGTATTGTGCTTAGTAAATATTTTGGAATCCAGATAAGCTTTATTAATGCATTAATAATTTTTCATTTTATCCCTGCATTTAAATAAAAGGAGAAAATATCTTGCTATTAGAAAATCTTTAACCCAATACATTTCAGACTATTCTTTTCACTGAGAGAAACTGAACTCTGTGTTACTATGCAGCAACTATAAAATTAGCCGCTAATACTTTGTTGTGAAAATGATCACTGAAGGTTTTTGGGAATTGTCTTTAAGAGGACTGAAGAAGTCATACTGACTGCACTTAAAATTGTAAGAGAGTACCATCATTTATAGCAGTTTATGATTGTGACCTCATTTGAGTTCATAAAGAAATGAAAGCTGTCTCTGAAGGCCAAATTTAGAGAAATATCTTTGCCAAATACTTACTCTAGAAGACTGGATGGGGGCAGCGGTTGGATTTCTTTTAACATGAATAAACTAGTCCAAACGGCCCAATGACAGACATTTCAAAAGCCTTTAGATTGGCAAAACAATTGTTAAAGAATATTCAGATAATCTCAGCCAATATATAACCATAAAAAGCGATAGAAGTAAACCAGAAATAGCATACAAAGAATGCTACAGTTCTTACTAAATATTAGCTGTAGCATGAACCAAGTTACCGTGGTAGTGGAAGAGGGCTTGCTTTGTTAACAAGGTATGAGCTAATTTACCTTTGCAGCTAGCCTAATTAGCTGAGATAGATCCCTAGTATGGTTGAGATAAATTCAGTTTCACCAGATGGCTCTGCATTGTGCAGTATATATCCAAAATGTCTAAATAGAAGGTCACAAAAAACATATGAGCCACAACTAGCTTGAAAGTCAAGAACCACCCCTCATTCTTATAGTTACAAGCTAGCATCAGAGTGATTGGAACTGGAAGAAACTTTCTTCATGAAAGGCCATATTTCACAATTACTTTATATGACATGCACAGACTTCCCATATTGGCGGGCGGTGTACTTAGTCTGCCAGAGTATAACTTTTGTGCAGAATTGTACTTGTAAAAAGATAAGTGGAAGGCTTTAACTTTCAGGGCAGAAAGCTTGAAAATGAATCACCGGGGAACTTAATCTTACTGCAAGAGGCTATGAGTGAATGTCATCATTGTTTTGAAATCTATTGCTAAACACTTCAAAATCTATTTTTACACTAGTTGAATCTTTGTTGCTGAGTGTTTTAATTCCTGGAAATAAGTTTAGTAAGTATGTATGGAGATGGAAAACTGCACCAATCACAACCTGCTCAGTATCTGACAAAGTGTAATCAAGTCTTCTTGTCCATTGCAAATAGAAATGGGTATTTTTTGTCTCTAGAGCTGTTCATCTCTTGGTGGTTTGGAGGACTCTGAGAGGGGCAGGAAGCTTTGGGCTGAGCCAGCAATATGAGTATCACTAACCTATAGTATGGTGGTTGTACCAAGGAAGCAAGGCTTGCTTGCTTCTGTTATTAGTTAGTTGCTTCATCCTTAGGATTTAAATTTGCCTGGACATTAAGAAATCTAGATTTTTTTTTTATATTAATCATAAAGGGGATATAGATTTAGGGAGTCTCTGTTACTAGTTTTCTCAAAGGCTTTGAACAGAGGCCAAATGGTAATAAGGAACATATTTAAAACATTTTGAACTTTCCAGGGAAGCCGGAGTGGTGTTTGGTCCTACTAGGGTTGATATGAGGAGAAACCTACAGGGTCTGTCCTGAAAACCACCCTGTAGCTCATTTATGACCATTTTAGTGTATCTGATCTAGCATGCAGAATTTGGAATGTTTTGCAGCTGGTAGAGAGGTTGAGAATTTTAATTGTGCTGGTTGTCCAATGAAAATTATCGTTTCTCTAAAATCTGAGCTAGCTTGGGGTAATATTTGTGACTAAGAATTTTGGAGTTTAAAACAGGTAAGGAATGGAAAAATAATGTTCCACTGCAGGTCAAGTTACCTCAAAAACAGTAAAAATCACCTAATGAAAAATTAACTTTTGAGTTTGTCTGACAAAACTGGATGTACCACATTCTACTTTAGAATGTCATCTTATCAGAATAGTAGATGGGCTTATTTTGTCTTTTATGGTCCATGCTCAAAACAAAGAACAGGAGATGTCTTCATACTCACACACAAAATGGTGCTATGGAACTCTTCACCTTGGGACACTCCTGACTCAAAAAACTACTTTTATTCAAAGGGTGTTCAGTCAAATTCATAGATGAAGAATCCGTAAAGAACTGTTAAACACATGGACATTACCTCTAACTAAGGAGATGTGAACTGCTGAAGACTGGGAAGTTATAGCAGGAAAGTATCTCTATGCGTTTGTGTGTCCTTATTCTTTTCTCTTAGGCATCTACTGTCAGCGATAGGATACTGGGCTCTCTGATGTGTTATAGTGCATGCATTACCAGGTTCCCTGAGGTGCTAAGTATAGTACCATTCAAATTTGCCTCAGTGCTGTGTGCAGGAGTCAATTGATTTTCACTATAATAAACAAAATATAATTGAGCAGACGGTGTATGCACAAAAATGGAAACAGCAAGCCATTAAATAGTTCTTTTTTAAGTATTACGTTGTGATAATAAAAGATAGAGGAATTTTGATGATGCATGAAATAAAGAATGTTGAAACACTATAGTCAATTAAAACAATTTTTTTTTTAATTTTGGAATGTTCAGAGGTGTTTACCATTTATCAGCACAGTTGGAATATTTCTGAATTTTAAAATTCTTTTGGAATGTCCCATTCAGCATAAAATTCTGAAATTGCTATACTTTGACCATCTTAGTAGTGAAAAAGAATCTGAAATGGTGAACATTTTGCTACATAGAAATGTCATATTTCGATAAATTCCAACAAGCTGCTCTATAAGTCTGTAAGGCTGTATATCCCTTAGATGAAGAATGCTGTCCTGACCAGAAGCCTGCCCATGAAATACCTGTGAAACAACCACTGTGTATGTGAAATAGCTTCTTCTTATATTCCCGTTAATTTCTCATATGAAATTTATGTTCTATGACTGTCTCCTATAGATCACTTCAACTAGCCTATGAACTTTTGTGAGAGGCAGTCATAATAGTTTGGGTCTTTAAGTTATTAAGATATAGTTGATGGTAATACATTCAACACCTTGAAAATTGTCTAGATTTGCTGTCCATGCAGAGTAAGCTAAGTACATTTAAATACACCTATTTTTAGTAAAAGCACACATTGTTAAACCAGCTGCTCTAATTGGTCTACAAAACTGAAATTATTTCCTTTTGTTTCTTGTCCTGCAAAATATACATAGAATTAAGACTATGATAATGATGCTTGCCATGCTGAAAAGAAATATTTACAATATTTACATTATAAATAGCACTCAAGCACTAGTTAAAGCTGAAAACAAGACTATAAGGGTTTGACAATCTGTTGGTGTTTTGTAACAAAATATATTTCTATTTGAGTCACTGAACAGCAACAAAGTGTTAAGCGTTATTTCCACAATTTTTAGAAAGTTACAATGATCACAAAGAGCTGGAGAATTCTGGGGTTTAATACTTCTATGGAAATATTTCTAAATAGTCAACATAGTGCAATTGTAAAAAATTATAATAATTGCATTTGCGAATTTTTTGTGCATTCTTTTTGAAGACACTTGGTAGTTTTGTTTTCAATCCAAATTTGTGAGCCAGTTTGGGAGCCAACATCAACATGAATGTTGATGTGAATGCAAACCATTATGTTGATATAGTTACATAATTTTAGTATACATATTCATTTTCTGGAGTGCATTTGGGACTATGTTTGTGTCTTTTCAAAAAGTTTTGGCTTAGCCAACTAAGTAAAGACCTTCCCCACAGTTGCATTTTCCTATGTCGTTCTGATGCATATCTGAAATAGCCTCTGATTTTATTCCATTACCAGTTGTTTTCCCCACAGGGAGCTATGATAATCATCTATTCCCTCTTGGACTATGTAGACATTGTGAGCTATTTGGGCAAAATTTGCCTTACTATGATGTGTGCTCGTTCAGGGCCCAGTACAGGGAGGCCAGCGGAGCATCCAGGGATTCACACTGGGCAAGGCAAACAGATGCAGTGTCAAAAGAAATGGCTGTGCTAGATGGAGAAATGTAGTAAAGAAGGCTATTTTCAAAAATCTGTCTACTTTCTTTGGTGCTTCTGGCAGATGGTCTTTTATAAATGTGGCTATGGTAGGATGAGCAGTCATTTGTACTCTGATACCTTCCCCTAGTCTGAAGTCAGAGGTCTTCAGCTACCCATGAACAGGCATTGGAGTGAAGCGGTAGGTGAGATATGTCACTGGCAACTCTAGATATGGGATAAATGACTAATATTACTTTTCCTCCTTAACTTACCTGCTCAGTCTCCCTTTTGATTAACATAAGTTCTTTTATAACAGTGTCTGTGGAAAACAGAAATGTATGTCTTCATTAAAATGTATCTCTGAGAGACAACTGGGTACAAATTTTGTGCACCTCATAACCAGTTGCCTCATATTCCTACTAGTTAGGCTTTCATAACTCGGAGTGACATTATTGGTTTTCTGTAATATCTTTTCACACTTCCCATTACCTGTATTGCTTATTAATGTGACTTATTAAAATTTCCCAAAAGCTTCCTGTTAACTTTCAACTCCTTTAGCCTTCCTACCAATGCAGTTATTATATATTCATGATAGCAATCAGAGCAATTTTTAGATAAGGCTGGAGTCCTAATCAGAATCAGGAGCTAGTGTTGTTACACAACAGTTATGAAGACACAAATCCTGTCCAAATGACAAAAAAAAAGGAAACAAAAAGAAAAAAGAAAGAAAGAAAGAAAGAAAAAGCACCGCAGTGTAGCATTTATCAGAATAGCATATAGTAGTGTTATTAGTTATTGTTGCTGCAAACTCAGCTTCAGGACATAAATCCTACTTTATTTCTTTAAAATGTGAACATGCTCCTGTTGTTCAAAATTAGCATATGTTGGTACCATGTTCAGATTAGACATAATCAAAATTAGTGTCTCTCATCTCTGTAAGTGGTGTTATTTTGCTCTATTCAAGTTTTTCCAGATAGAGTCACACATTGCCTAAGTGCAAGAATGTAACTCAAGGATGTTTAGCTTTGACTCACAGTGCTGAAGGTTACAGGATCACCTGTGATCAGAGATCTGCCTGTTCATCTGGACTCTCGTATTGTATTTTCTGATCTATGTCAGTAAGATATACTCTAAAAATGGCACAAATATATGTTAAGCATTAAAGTACTTTGAAGAATTCAGTCAGTGACAAATAAACAAATGCATCTTCTACTATATTTGGGAAAGGTAGAGTCATAGGAGGGAATGGAAAATACGGAACTGACTTCTAAGGACTTAGCTGTTGAGATAATCCATTTATCAGTTCTTTTCCAAATTTTATGTATAGCTAGTGAATTAGACAATTTACTCTCCCTCTGTTCTGTACTCGGCATATGTTAAACTTTGATAATAGAAAGTTTATTTCACACTGTACTTAAAATACTCAGCCCACTGGTTCTGTCCTCCCTATTTTAGTTGGTGGATAATTTCAGCAAGTCTCTCAGCGTGCATTTTCACTTTGATCATGCCCTTTCCATCCAGTTCAAGGGAATTAGATGGGTTCTCAAGGGAGCTAAAGTAACTCTTCAGATTGGTTTTGTTAAGGTTATTCACTCATTGTTGAAAAAATGGAACACCAACCAGGAAATACAGAGACATACTTGGATTCCTTTTCCACTAGGATAATCCTTGAAAACAAAGCTTTGTATGATGTATAATCATGCAGAATCATAGGACTAAGTGCACCTGGTAAGCAACAGACAGCAAGTCATTCAGCAAGAAGTTTATTTGCTATAGGCAGAGATATTGTGAATTGCTCACTAAATACTAAACTGTTTATTTAAGTGGCCTCCAAGGAAATAATTAAGAGAAAGAAGAGTTTATGTCACAAATCAGTTTGAAAGGGTTCGTGATTTTTTTCATCTCTTTAACCTGAAGCATCAGCAACCTCTTCCAATATGCTCATAAACCTGTGTTAGTTGTTTTCTCAAGCACCTGTGTTAACTTCTGTTGAACTATTTCTACATGGTAAACTTGCAAGGATTCACTTTATTCTCTTGTTTCCTGTACAGAAATGTGCTTGCATCTTCTATAGCATACTCTCTTTTGTTAGCTGAAATATTCCTTGGTGCATAGACAATCTTGTTTATTCTTCACTTCTTAACCCTGGTACTCAGTTTAAGCTATTGTTTGTCCTGTGCATTTTTTTCCAGATGCTAGAAATCCTGATAAAATCATGTGTCTAGAATCTTCGAAAAGTAATGAATGAAAGTGCAGTTCTAGCGGTGTGCTTTCCCATTGTATGTAGATAAAACGTACAATTTAAAGGACTTGGCTGCACAGAATACACTTGCATGATAAAGAACAAGCTTTGTGTTCACATTTATTGAAAGAGATAACATATATTTGGTATTCATTAATATCCATTCCATCTCCTGCTTCTGTGAATTATGAGTCAGTTGATCTACACTGTTTCTGTCCAAATTTGTGGCTTTTGGGGATCTTGGAAAATGAAACACTCTTTAGAGGAATTGCTTTAATCTTGTTTTAAACTCCCTCCTTGTCAACGCTCTGCTTCACAGTGGTGTTTGGAATAGTTGTTCCATTTGTGTGATAGTGGCAAATGTATTCAGTCAACGTTTATTATAGCAGTGTGTGACAGACATCTGTTAGAAAGAAGAAACTAGTGCATTTTGTTAAATTAGCTATTGAATTTGCCTGTCCCAATCAGACAAGAGGTTTCAATATCATTTGTGAGACTGCTGGGAAGTGCTATTTAGAAAAAAAAAAAAAAGAAAAAAAAAAAAAGAAAAAAAAGCTCATTTTCTCAGCGCATACATGGCTATATGTTATCTTTATAGCAGCACCTAAATACATTAATGACTTTCACAGATGAGTTTAGTTCTCCAGTGTTATTACAAAAGATAATGCAGTTTGGTAGCTGTTCCCTGGTGCGTTTCCCTGTTCAGAGATGAGTTTTGGAGATACCATCAGGTATTGCTACCTTCTGTCACAAGAAGATTGCTATTTTTGCTTGTGCTTCTTGCTTGTCTTGCGTGTTCTCTTTATTAATTTTGTGTTTTTATTGAATTTACTGTATGGATAGTTGGTGAATAAGAGATAACCTTTAACAGTGTTACAACTGTGTCTCCATTTAGATTTTGATGACTGCGTATAGAAATATAATGTGTATAGCTTTTACATTAAAAGTTATATTATATTGAAGAAGGATATTTGAAATAATATATTTTTTTATGTGCATGTGGTTATAAATATATATATGTCCTTTAATAATATTTAAGAAAATTAAAAGTGAAGCAGAATCCGGTTCTGAAGATAGCAAATTTGCTAAAAATAGTAATTCTGTTGAGCAATGTAGGATAAGGGTATGATATTGGGGGAATCACAGTCAATAGTTTTGTGTTTTGTTTGGGTTTTTTTGAGGGAATGTAAATAGGAAAGCAGTTTAAACTTGCCTTGTGAGGAAAGGCAAGATAGAAATGGATAGTCAGTGAACACCTGCACTGGTACACTACAAAAACCTAATCAGACTCATGCTTGGCATGTATGTTTTGTATAAGTTTTATGCGATGCTGAGAACTTCTTAGCTTTCATTTCCTGATTTGCTCAGTAGTACACTGCACTGTCTTAAATTATATTCTGTGAACATAGTCCATTGAACCTTTCACACCAGAGTTTTCATGGGCTAGGTTGGCCCTTAAAGTCTCCTAGAAATTTTCAGGAGCATTTGAAAATCTTCCAGCCTGAGTGAAAACACTGTATTTATTGAAAAACTAAAAAAAATATGCACTATTATGAGCTACAAGAATTAGTTGAAAAAATGTTAAAATAATAAAAAAAAAAAATGCCAGGACAATGCCTGTGTGTGACTTGTTCCGCTTTTCCCTTCCAAAAAGAAAGAAAGAAACAAAAAGTCTACTCAAAAAGCTCTTCAACCTTTAATGAGAATTTTTGGCCCTAATTAAAACATTTAGGTATTTTTATAGTTATCAGATAGCAAGAATCTTTACTAGACATGCATTTTAAATTATTTATTTGTCATGTTTCTTATTTCAGCTTTTCTATTTTAAATCAGAAATTAATTGCAAGTTTTTTGTCCAGTTGCATTCTATGGAGATTAAAATATAAAGGCCATTCTAGAACTTATTAGAAATTTTTTGGATTGAGATGATATAGGAGACTTACTGCTACATTATATCTTGTCTTAATGGCTAGTAGCTCAGTGTGAACTGGAGCTGAAAAGGATACATTCCTTCAGAAAGGGTAGGAAGTGTTCCTCCTACAGTACTGTGCAGTGTTTCAGGTGAAGTACAAATAATTCTAATGGGTAATTGAACGTAGAAAGATTGGGAAAAGTGGCTGAGCCTTTGTGTAGTCTTGTACACTGTCTGTGTGGCTGCGTGTCTAACGTTTTTGCAGGGGCTGTTTTTAAGATTAAATGCCTTTAGCAAGATTGACCAAGGGGTAACAGAACCCATGTCCATGAGGCAGTTTCAGTTACAAAGGTATATAGCAAAACACTGTAACAAAAAAATTGAACTCTGAGGCCTCTTCTAGATGTAGGTCTATCATAGATAGACTTTTGGATTAAAATAAAGGGTTGCTGCATGTGGAAGTAATGTAATTTTTATGTAAGAACTTTGACTTCTGGCTTCCTTGTTCTTTCCGTTCTACTGCTGGAGTGGCCTGGAAAAACACAATGTTCACGCTTATGTTGAATCCCTTTTGGAAAATTCAACATACCTATAAAGCAGCTTTTGACTAGTGAAAACAAACTGTTTCTCTCTATAAGAGAGTGAAGCTCACAGAAGAGAATGAAGGTCAAAAGGTAAGTGCAACTTCCTGCAGCAAATGTTTTTTGATCTGATTGCTGTTCAGGAGATGAGCACAGCTCTACCTTGCAATGCATGTCAAAGCAGGAGATGTCATCTAGTTAAAAATATCCACAAAAACTTCACCAATCTGCTTTTACTTTCTGACTTTATTTTTTGTGGTTTGTTTGTATTTGAAATTTTCTGTGAATGGATCACTTCTATATTGTACAACAAAAAAAGAAAAAGAGATATGAAAAGTGAAATGAAGAAACATTATTTGATAGGAGAGTTATTACTCAGTGACATAGAAAAGGGGTTTGGGAAGAGATAAAAAGAAAAATGTCCACCAGAAATCAGAGCTACTAGCAAAGAAGTAGTGTCAAAGTTGGAAGTAGTAAAATTATTAATTTACATGGTTTTGAAAGTTGTTTCCATTCATTTAATCATAAGCTCTCCTAATGCATTCTGATTCTGCTGTTTTCACTACAGTCTCTGGCTCTAATTAAAGTATGGAGATTTGATTTCAGAACCTGATTGTTACCTTGAAGCTGTTCTTCTAGACTCTGTTAATGCTTTGTAAAAACTTTCTTTAATATACTGAACTTTGCAAGAAATCTAGTGAGAAGCAGTTTCTTGTTATGGGATTTTGTCATCTGTTCTTCATATGTGGGAGCAAAAAGTGCTGAGACCATGAAAAGACATTGGAAATCAGGTGAGGTAAATAGGAGACACACATTTTTCTTACGTAGAGAACATCCCTCTTTTCCCCTGTGCAAGACGTGCAGATGTTACTGGCAATAAAATAGATGTTTCAGCAAAGCACCCATGGACTCTGTGTCTCTAGGGGCAGAAAATTACCTTCTCATGTTATACAGGTGGTTCCTCCATCAATGTTAGTTAATATCACTTAGCAAGCAAATGTGGGAACTTTGAGCTATCTGTGCTCTATTGCTGTATTGATGGAGAACAAAAAGGAAGAGAAGAGAGGAAGATAAAATGGTGGATTTTAACCAAAAATGCTATTAGTATATCCTTTCTTCTCAAGATAAACAATGCAAAAGTAGTATTTATTTTCCCAAATAGTAATCACAGAATGAATTAACTCAATTTTTTTCTATGTATCCAACCACAACAACCATTAATGATATTGTGGCTTTCCTGACTGGAGCCAGAGCTGGTTTTAATGACTATTACTGTTTTTAGTTACCAATTTCACCTTTATTTGTTGAAGTCACAGATTTTTTGTATTTATCAATGAAAGGATACATGAAGACATCATAGCAGAATTAAGCAATTAAACTCCTAGTCTCAATTAAGTGAAACAATGCACATATTGCCACTAAAACTGTTTCTTTCCTCCTCTTTAATTTGCTGTATGTAATTAATTATAATGTACAGGCAATAAAAATCCCAAGCTTTTATTATTAAGCTTTGTAAGTTAGGGCCTTACTCCATCACTTCATCACACTTTGAATGGTGCCTTTAGACACAGGTAATTCTACTGTTGCAGTGATTTGGATTACTTGCGTGGCAAGAAAGTATTCAGGGAATGAAGATGTTAGACTCCAGACTTGAATAATGAGATGAGATGCTTTGAAAATGTTTAAGTAGGTGGGTAGAGTAGCAAAGATTTTACAGATGTATCATGGAGAAGTTAAAGCACTCATTATTTGAAAAGCAAAAGATTAATGCCTTCAGCTTAGAAAGGCAACACGATACGCATTCTTGAATGCTTCCAGCATTGGTCTTGCTCAGTTTGTTCTGAAGTGGGAATCCAGCTGATAATCATTGAAATCAAATAAACTGTCCTTCTTTTCACATTCATAGCATATTGAATACATTATGGAAAAACTGTTATGACAGTTGTATTCATCTGTTACGTTTTTGGAAAACGGAACATCTCATTCTTCTGTCCTTTTTCATATGTGCCCGTAGGCAGACATGTCATTTCATTTACTTGAACTGCCTCATACTTCCGTTATCCATTCAAGTTTAACTGGCTGCCTGAAAACTTTCACTGCTAGTGGTGACTATTTAGAAATGTGATGGACTAATAATTAGAGTTGTGCAGGCAATGTTCCCTTTTAAATCTAAGGCAAGTTGGGTCAATTTTTTGCAAAGGCTGCTGCCACACTTACTAGCTGTGTAAGGCTTTGATACAGGCTCTATTAGAGGTGCTTGAGTGTTTTCAGTTTGCTTTGGTTTCTTTCAGAGCCTTTGGCATGATTCTTGGTTTCTTGGATTTTCCATAGCACCATCTTGCTAAAAACACCTTAGTAGCTCTTGAAATATGTGCTGAGATTATCGTCCTTTCTAGCTTTGAATTTAATTTGTGGTGCAAAGTGATAAAAGGGATAAAAATACAGGCCTTTATTGTTAAGATTTGACAGTAATGTAGAAATCTCTCCCAGAGCTATGGCAGTTTTAGCTCAGTCTGTGGAGGTAATGTTACCTTTTTTTGCCAGGTTTCTCGAGGATTCCTTATGGGAAAAGAAATGCAATTTTATATTCAAGTCTGGTGATAGAATGACTTAAACTTGTGCTGGAAAGGACTACACCTAGTATGCCAGGAAGTATTCACCTTGAGGTTCAGACTGCCCTACAGCTATCCTTGTTATTATATACCCTAGTCCTCTTAGGATTCCCGTTTTCTTCTTTGGGTACAAAATCAAATTAATTCGTAGTCTTTCTGTTTATGCATCATCATGACGTTTTGCAAATGAAATGTTACAAAGTGTGATAGGTCCTCAAAAAATCACTGCATTTATGAAAAGCAGTTTCAGCATGAATTCTTTAATTATATATGCAAGTAATATTCATTGTAAGAACTCGCATCAAGTTCCTGACTACCTTTGAAGTGGCTCCTTCTATAGTCTCTTAAAGAACAGGACAGCAAGATGAGCTTAAAATTGCATTATTAGGGTTCACAATTCCTAGCAGTCTCTTTCTTTAAAGAAATGGGCATATTGTATGTTTTTCTTGAAAACCAAAAGCAGAATGTAGCAACTGTGCTGTTAAGGCTTCTAAAACAATTATTAAAAAAAACAAACAAACAAACAAAAAAAACTAAGCAAAAGAATGACCACATGCAATTTATTTTTTACAACAAAGGCTGTGTGTGTGGTCCACAAAGAAAAAGTAATATGCAAAATAATAAAACTTTTAATAGTCACATTGGGTCTAGTGAAGATACTGGTGTACAGTCAACTTTCTACCTAACAGGGTGCTAGTAAAAGAAATTAAGCTATGCTACTTTGACTTTTTCTTAGTGTTATTGAAGGGTTTATATGTAGGAATGTGTGCATTTATCACATGGTACTGTAACAGCTCTCTTTTGAATACCCAGAGCTTTACAACAAACTGAATCACAGAATTGTTTGGTTGGAAAAGACCTTCGAAATCATAAAGTCTGACCGTACCAACCAGCTTGAGGCCATTTCCTATTGTCCTATCACCAGCTACTTTGGAGAAGAGACACACATCTGCCTCACTACACCCTCCTTTCAGATAGTTGTAGATAGTGATAAGGTCTCCCCTCAGCCTCCTTTTCTCCAGGCTAAACAACCCCAGTTCCCGCAGCTGCTCCTTACATTTTGAAATTTTCCTTAGATTGCAATGACTGAGCCTCTTCCTTCTCTGACAGATTTTCAGGTCAGGAGCTATGAGCCTTTTACCTTTTTACAGATTCTGGAGGTCTTGTTGCTCTTGCTGAATAAACTAAGGTACCTGTACTTCATGACTGCTTAGGTACCCCTTTTCTTGGCTTACAGGACAGTCTTAGTTTGAAGTGTCACATGTGGCTGAACCATAAAATAACAAGCATGCAGACTTTGCTCCGAAGAACCCCAAAACTTCTTATTTGAAACAATGTAAGAAGTAGACTAAAGAAATAAATGTATTTCCTCACCTCATTTCTTTTCACCTCTCAGTGAAAAAGCCAGAATTATGACACTTAGAAGTCTCCATTTCTCTTTATCAATGTCTTCTGGAACACTGAGTTTCTTTTTTGTACCTGCAGTCATATTCCATCTGCTCTCTTTTTAAGAAAAAGCAAATAATCCGTAAGCCTTGCTTTATGAATTCTAGTCAGTTTTTGTTAGATGACCTCCTGACTGGTCTTATCAGATTATTAAAAAATACCTCATTGTCTAATGTATTCCCAGCTAGCACTCTCTTGCAACAACAATTGGGAAGACACTCTACTATCCCTTATATCCCAAAGGATATTCAATAAATTATTCAAAGAAGCTTTTGTCCAAACAGTATTAACCAAGATTTAATGTCCCCTAGCTGCTAACCCTGTCTTATTTATCCCATGGGTGGAAATTTTCTATCAATGTGATGGTAGGTTCACAAAGACAACACAGAATACAAATGTGTTTAATTCTAAAATGATTTTGCAGTTAGATGCAGATACACAGAAATAATGTAGTCAGAAAAGTCAAGCTGTCATTAAGGAAACCTGTATGAATATGGTCATCAGCAGAATTGGAGTACAGAGGAACTCAAGTATTTGAATGAATTTTAATTTCTTCTGTTGCCATCTCAGTCTGTGTATCAAGGAGCATCTTAAGGTGGCCAAATTTAGGGAGTGAACTCCTACGAACTGCTATAGTTACAATTCCAAAGATTTAAGCTGTGACATGCTTCATTACAATGTTTGGGTTTGTTTCTTTACCATTGCACTAGCAACCCTTCTTGACACTGGTGTCTTGCCACGATGAGGCTGCTTGTAAATTCGTGTGACCAGACGCACAGCAGTGGTGAGAGATCCTCTCCTGACAGAGTGGTTCAGATTGAGCAGACTGTGGAGTAGAGGCCACATCCAGTGAATGAAGAACAACCTCTCCTTTCAGGTCAAAGACTTGGGAAGACACACAGTCTTGTAGCCTCACCTTCTTATCGTAGAAAGATTTTATCAACCTTAGGTCTTTTGATATTGCAGGTAATATTCAAATGATCTGTATAAAATATACCAACCAAATTGTGCTTTGAAATAATGAATAACATAGATCAAAGGAACTACTCTAGAACAGGACTGGCTGCCAATGAATGTTTTCTGCCTTCTGCATCTGATTTTGAGACATCTAAATTGCAGTGAGTTTTTGTGGCAGTCAGACCTTCCAATGCATACATCTCAACCAGTCACGTCCCTGATTAACCTTCATTTGCTCCAGAGGAAGACTCCAACATAGCCCACTACTCAAACTGAATATTCCATATACTCATAGAAGAAAATATAACTACTAAATCTCTTCCACAGTGGCCATCAATCTGTGTCCTGGATAACTCTTGTCCTAAAACAATTACCCCTTTTATATATTGCTCCGATCTAGACAAGAACTCAAACGGAGAAGAATGTAATGCCCAATAAAATCAGAAAGCTTCCAACACAATAAATCTACTCTACAGATGATTTTCTGACTTATTATGAAGTTGCACAGGTTTCAAGGCATGACTTCTCACAAAGAGTGCTAGAAAACTGAAGACTATCTTGATCTATTCTACACAGTTAAATTTCTGTGATAACATGTTTACTGTTGAGCAAACTTCTGTAAATGTCAGGCTTTAGTATTTTTTTATAATTTCATTTTTTAATAATTTCCTTATGTCTGTGTTCTTTAGATAAAATAGCTTTCCCAGCAGACTCAGAGCTCAGGAAGCTCATGGTTTCAATACCTGCCATGATAGCACTACTGTCCTCTCCCTTTGCAACTTTTCCTCCTTTGTTTTCCTGCACCCTTTTGCAGATCTTCGGCTTCAATAGCATTTGGTCCAGCACTTATTCAGAACTGCCTTCCACTCTGTTTTTATTTCAAAACTGTTTTCTACTTCACTCAGCAGCTATGCATGTGCCCTTTCCAAATTAATGGATTGGAAAAGGCTTTACATCAGTGATTTATTTTCCAATTGCAACAATTCTGAAATGTGGAGAGATGAAATTGCATTTTCACATAGACTAGAAAGTTTCTAAAGAGACTGAAAAACTTTGCTCAGCATTCTCTTTTAAGCACATTTCTCTAAGATTGCTTCAGTCTTCCAGTGTTCACTGTGATAAGTTCCTTAACTCCATGTTGCTTATTAAGCATACTGCCACTTGGAATTTCTAGTTGTAAGAACTAGAAATACAATCTAAACACTTCTGGAAATAGCTGCTCTTGCTTGTGACTACTCTGGTATGATGCTATGAGTAACAAGTTATTTGTATTCTTAACTTCACAAGTATATTTCTACCTGATCTTAAGAATCCAGACTGAATTCCAGTACTCCAGAGTTCAGTAAAAATAGCAACAACTGCCAGTGGTGACATTGCTAACGCATGTGTCTTGCTTTTTCTTTCTCTTCCTATGTATCATCTGTTTAATATTCCACACAAAGTTGATCAAAGCTAGTATTTTTTTTTCTGGTTTCTGTGGCCAGAAATGATCCTGCAATATGTTAGACAATTTGCTTCAATTTAAGGCAGTTAGAAGCAGGAAGTTAAAGCAAAGCATTCTGTTCAGTTTTGGGATAAAAAGTCAAGTAATGTTTCTGTGCAAATACAGAAAAATTACTTTTCAATAAAGAGTATTTCTTTTTGGTTATCTGAAACTAAAATGATCCTGAGGACTTCTGAAGATCTGGTGCCCCTCAGTCCTATTGGACTAGGTGTGAGCTGGTTTCAGATTATCTATGGACTGCAGATAAACTGAACAGCTTTGGTATTCCAGTGATGTGGTGATTAAACTCCTGAAAGAACATAAGAAATTCCTGAGATCTGCTGGCACAGGAGGTAATTTTCAGCATTTCTAGTTTATGTCCATGCTAATAAAAGAAATAGGATCAGGTCATTATTTTTAGTTCTAGTATGCAATTGTCCATGCTGTTTAATTGTTAGCATGCTCCCTGACCCAGTTTTGGCTTGTGGCTGCACAAATCTTCAGTGATAGCATGGGCCAAGTAATATGATATGGCAGTATGGACATATATCCTATTTTTAGGAAACAGAATTAACTGTATGGTTGTGAGCCTTGCCATTCTGTCCTCTGCACCTCAGGGTCAGAGGACAGGTTTTGTTTACCCATTAAGACATAATACATAGTTTCCTTTGGTCTTTCAATATCTCTCTTATGGAGCTAACAGCCTAGGCAGCCAGAGTGAAGGCTGGACTTAAATTGCCTTCCAGGCGTCTTGCTTCACAGCATAGAGCCTCAAACCCTAGGACAGGTTACTGAAGCGTGGCTTGCATAGGAGCCTTTCAGGAAATCATTGGAAATCACCTTATGCTTCATCAGAAGTTTGCTTAAATTGATGGGGTTTTTTTTTCATTTACACTGCTTTGCTTCCATAATTTGGTTTTCAAAGGAATTTCTACATTTTGCAATTCCAAACAGCATCATTACTAGTCTCATGAGACTCATGCTAGGAGTGAGATGTTAGTGAAGTCTGTGGTCTTTCAGTGCTTGATTTTTGAATAGAGTGCCAGCAAGTAAGATGACTTCACAGACAATGATCATTTTCATGTAGATCTGAGACCACCAGCTATTTTGCCTGAGCCATGGGAAAATCCATCTGCTGGTGGAAAATAATTTCTGCCTTTTTCTAGACAAGATCAAATGAGTGAGAAGAGGGAACAGAACAAATTAAGCCTTGCTGCACATTGTGGAGGTAAACTTGTTTCCAGTACTAAACCCAGTACTAAATACTATCTTATTTAGGCTAACCCAGTAGTATTGCTGTAGCACTGTCTATGGCATTGTAATTGAACTGAATGTTTTTTAATGAAATGTCAGAAGATCTGAGTCAGTCTGTTTTCCAAAAAAATATATGAATTTTACAGCCAAATATCTTCCCAAAGTAGTGGGAAAAAGAAAAACATCCACCCCTCTTCTGTGATCATCTCCACCCTGGGATGAAAGGATAAGAAATATCAGCATATGTTAAAAATAATAACAAAAAAAAAGAAAAGAAAAAAAGCAAACAAACCCCTCAAATCCACAAAATATTTCAAATATCAAGGTTTAAAATTAGTCACAGACAGCTTAAATAAATGTTTGACTTTCAGAGATGTTGGCCACCCACAGCTCCTAAAAGTTTTTAATCAGTACTTAGACTCAGAGATTAAGTAATTTCCACTTGCTTTTTAAATTTAACCAATACAGTTTTAATTGTGGTCTGTGAAACTTTAATCAAGTTCCCAAATTTTTATAAATATGTTTCCATAATGTGACAAGAATCTATACCCAAATGTTGATTATATGCAGTAGCCTCTTAAAAAGTCTACCGTAAAATACCTTACACAAGACACTGATATCATTAAAGCAACGTTTAAAGTTCCATAAGCTTAATAAATGGAGACTAAACATTGCAAACATGTATGACACTGCCACCAGTAAATGAAGTCCTTTGCTTTAGAAGTATAACGTATATATAAGCAATGATAAACTTAATGTATAAAGAAAATTTGCCTCTGTTTTTGTAAACATGGATGCCAACCTGTCAGGGTTTAACAGTGGTGAGTTTTATTCTCACAACTGCCTATATAAATATAAATTAGGACCTCTGATGAAGTCAATGACATTTAAACTAGTCTATTCAAGAGCAGAATTATGCCCAGGAAATCTAATGTTTATGTTAGCTAACATAATTGAAAGGAATTTGGGTTGTTTTTTTTGGTGTCCAGACCAAGCTGCCACAGGAAATAAATTGGTGAATTTGATATAAATGGTTCTGCACTGATTTTCATTATGTTAGAATGTGACCCATTGCATTCTTTATTTGTTCAGCTTGCTTCTTGTTACAGAAGTTGTCTTCTAACTCATATGGCTGTACTGAAAGTGCTTTTAGCTAATTTTTGATTTCAACTCTGCCCTGAAACAGACACTAAGTGCTCAAATTTGGGTTCCCCATTTGGGAGGACATGATCAGCAGTAGAGCCTAGAACTTTATTTACATGTTGCAGCCTGCATTCATGGAACATTGATCAATTGCTCCTGCATGCACAGTACAAGCACAAACTATGGTGACTTGTGTGTAGCTGCAGGGTCTGCAAGTTCAGCTGACATGTCCACATTAGATTTACCCATGACGTCTCACCAAACTTCTGTTTTTCAGATGTTACTTTTTGTCAGCAGTTAACTGCATCTGATTTGGCCAGCTTTCAACTATATTTTTCATGTTGCTCTGCCTTATTCTCCGTAATTCCTTACAATGGACGTACTTCCCAGGAGTAATCTACAGATGCTGTTTTAGGGTATACTTCTACAATGTTTTCTACAAGAAATAGCTTGGTGAACAAGTAATGACCACATTGGAGAGGGGGAGAATGAAGGGAGCTAATTAGATTAGTTTCTTAAACATCCAATAAAAACCAAAAGAAAACCCTTCCAGATTTTGAAGGTATCCGCATGCACTCCACATACTTTTGTATGAGAGTGTTGTTTCAAATCAGAGATAATACCTTACTATATGGACCCTTTCTCCATAACTGTGTCACTTCGCTTTTTGCCAGCAAGGGAGCATTCTGCTCTTTATTTTACTTCAGCAAATTTTTGATTCTCAGTGGATGTTTTCTTTTGTTATTTTAAGTTCTATAAATGCTTTTCTCTAAAAAAAGTTAGATCTGCTATAACTTTAAAGTGATCCAATTTCTGCACTGCATTTTGAAATTCAGAGTAAAAACAGTATTTTGATCTCTGTGTGTTAATACGTGGCATGACATACCAATAAGATAATTTTAAAGGTAAGCTGTGTAACAAATTAGAGGTGGCTCAAAGTCCTCTTTAAACCTTGACTTCCATTCACAGAAACATTATGCACTTTTGGAGCTTGTCAATCTCCAGAGGAAGAAATGGATCTCACAAATTACTGTGATTTAGTTTTCCAGATCTGATCCTGTTTGCACTCACTCACTTTATTTGAAATTTAACTTGCCTTCCTGGTCACTTTTGTTTCTTTAGAAGTCTTCCTTCAGCTCATTCTTCTCTGGCTCCATTTAAGGTATCTTTTGTGGGTAACTCTTCTCCAGAGTCTACCTGCAATTCAGATTGCAACTAGATGTCTAGTTTATTCCATGCCCCTCTCCCCACCACCCCACCCCTTTCTTTTTTTAATTTTCTCTTTTTTTCCACCCTTTAGGGGCCAGAAAGTAGTTAATATGCTGCAGAACATTCTGCCTTGGCTATTGCACTCTTAAAACAGTTTATCTGGTTTACATTTAGGGACTTGTCTGTTAGGGACCCTGTTTTAGGGTCTCTGGATAGTTCTGAAGAATTCAACCCACTCTCAAGGGAGAGTGAGTAACAGTAAAATTACCTAAAATTTCATTGGACTGCTTTTCGTTGCAAATAAAAAAAAAAAAGATGCATACATTTTTACTTCAGATGAATTAACATATTACCTAAAATTCTAAGTTTTATTATGGGTACAATTGCATGAATTGAACTCATAGGATTATAAAGGGCATTACTCTTGATTACAGATTTGTGCTTGTTTCATCCAATAAATCTGAAAATTAATCTAAAAACTAAAACTGAAAAAAAACTGTTCTGTGACTTTAGAGGAAAGGAACTGACCAATAGTCCATTGCAGCCAATGATAATTTTATCATAAATGTATAATGTAATACATCTTGAAAGGGACCTCCTGAGATCAGCTAATCCAAACATCTACTAAAACCAGGGACGAATCCTTCTTTTTTGTTTCATTTAAACAAAGATTCAAGACAATCCCAGAATCTTTCAATGAAAAATAATTTTTAACAGATTCAAAAAGATTGCTGATAATGTTCTGCCACAGTTCAAGGTTCAAATACAAATTTTCAAATATGATTAGCCTCTTTTGTAATTAAGGGGTTAAAAAATCACATGGATTTGGGAGCTTTTTTGTGGTTGTGGTTTAAATGAACACAATCTATTGTCAGAATTGAATCTACCATTCATCGCTTGATAATAGGTGACATTAAATAAGGTAGACTTTTTCAGCTATAGTTTTATTTTTAAAATGCTTTGTCTACTGTTGAGGAGGGAATGATATTCAATATCATTCAAAATATCATATATCAAAATGCAGAACAACCAGTGTTGGATCCAAGTACTGTCTTTATCCACATTGGGTAATATTTTTCTCTTCGATAGGCTCATACTGACTCAGGAAGAACTATGGATAAGCTAAGACTTTTACACAGACATCTAGGCCTTCCTGTGTAGTGAAATGTCTTTACAGATTGCTTCAAACATTAAGGATAAGAGCATTTGGTGAAACACTGGAACAGGTTGCCCAGAGTGGTAGAAGATACACCATCCCTGGAAACATTCAAGGTCAGGCTGGACAGGGCTCTGAGCAACCTGAACTAGTTGAAGATGTCCCTGCTGACTGCAGAGGGGTTGGACTAGATGACCTTTTAAGACCTCTTTCCACTCAAACTTTTCTATGATTCTATTATTTGATTTCAACACAACAAAGCACTTAACTTTTTGTGTGCTTAAGTGCTCTAGGTGTCTCTTTCAGAAGAAAATACATTATGAGCAGTTTCTGTTTCAGACAAACTAGGTCTCAGAGCTGCTCCACAATGTAACGCTCTTGTAAGGTTTAGAATTGTTTTCATGAAATTAGGAAGAGGAGAATCATGTCTGTACCCAGCAGTCTGAATAAGAAATGACTGTCGTATTTTTTGACTGTACATGGAGTAAGTTATACCATTATGCACTTGTTAGTAGATAGAGGCTTTCTCATCTCCTCCTTTGCTACAGTTATACAAGGGTTTATGAGTAAATCCTTTTCCACTGCTAGTAACCTGAACGTGTTTTCTCACATCTTTGATTTCAGTATAATCCACAAACAGTTTATTTATCTTCTTTTAGGTATACACCCACTAGTTCATTCAAAAGGAAGATCAGCTTGCAATACCTCTTGAAACTTTAACTTTTTGGGTTCCATTAAGTTACTTTTACTTTTAGTATTTAATTTTATTTCTTTATTTTACAAAGGTAGGATATTGTGCCAAGGACAAATGGAAAAGCAATGAGATTTTTA
The DNA here is from genome assembly GCF_000700745.2 of Antrostomus carolinensis. Lineage (NCBI taxonomy): Eukaryota > Metazoa > Chordata > Aves > Caprimulgiformes > Caprimulgidae > Antrostomus > Antrostomus carolinensis. The sequence goes on along the minus strand of NW_010290451.1, from coordinate 24,480 downwards.
AGATACTCCCTAGACGCAATTTAGAGCAACGAGTATACTTATGAAGAACAATTACTGTTCAAGGCAAGCAGTTCTTATTCAGTTAAGCCCATTAAGACTTCTGGATTTGATTCCTGAACTTTTGCATGAGCTGTCTTTTCAGGCAAAAGATCTTTGATATCTCAGGTAAAGCCAGTAGGCAGAAGATAATAAAACAAATTGATTGAATTCGTCCAGTGATACCAGTAGTTGTGAGATTTTGAAATATCTTTTCCTTTCAGTAGGTGGCTTATTTTTAATTAAATTGGCAAAACTTCAATTATCTGAAGTAACTAAATACATTATGTATTCATTTAGAGAGCCTATATTGAGGCTTAGTACCAGTTGCACTCATTTTGACAAATTTTAGGCAGAAAATTTCTCAGGGGAGTCCTGCTTTCTGTCATTTAAAAAGCTTTTATAATTACTTAGTCCAAAATGGTGATGTAGGCCGAAGTTTGAATCCCTGGCATATTGCTATAATGCTGCATTAGCTTAATCCTTCATTTTCTTGTCAATTAAGGACTTATCTTTATTCACAGATTCACTTATCTGTTATTCTTAGTGTATTTTAATGCTAGTAGTTAAAATCCCTTTGTTTATGGCAATAAGGCACCATTCAGTTTGTGAACTTTATAAAACCAACCTCTGCCAATTTTACTGTTTGAGAATTGCTGTAAAGAAGTGTTCCCACAGTAATTACTTATTCCAGAGATGTTCACTAAAGAATGAAGTAAGGGGAAAGTGTATAAAACAATTGTACACCAATCTGAGGCAAGTTTTACCAGGCACCTTCCCAGCAACTACAGGGCATAAAAAAACCCCCAAAAACCTTGCAAAATAGTACACAAAAATCTGTTGTCTTTAATGCAGTTGCATATACTGACTTTACAAATATTGGCAATTACTTAAGGTATTCACATTTAAATTAGATCTGGCCAAAAGGTTGGGAAAAAGTGAGGGAGGAGAAGCAGGGGGGGTTGGCAATGGCTATTCAACATGGGGCTCAGCTGCCCATCATTACTTGCTTTCAATGGTTTGGGTCATGGGTAGTGTCACTCATTTTAATACCCACTTAGTCGCATTGAAGTAGGAATGGTGATGCTGAGATAAAGAAATATGTGATAAACAAAAACCTCAGCAAAATCTTTCCAGTTGGGTATTTCTTATGGCACATGTTTTTTTTTTTACTTTGTTATTTTTGAAAATGTATTTTAAGTTAAAGTGTGGGGTAGGAAGAAAGAGAGTGTGCTATTAATATTCAATAGTGATAATGGAAAACAGCCATGAATTTGTACTTTAAGCACTTTGTTTTAGCAGTACTTGCAGAACCGGCTTAGACCCGCAAACCATTGTGGAAAGCTTTGTGAAAACTTCAGTGAAGCCAGGATTTTACCTACAGCAACTGCCCCAGTCACTTGAGGCATCACTTCTAGGAAACAACTAGGAAATCTGGAAGCTTCTATTTTTATGCTACCTCAGTGCATCTGATCAACAAAAAGTATAAAACTACTTTTTACTTTAAAAATGGATTAAATTCTGCTTTGGAGACCCTCAGTGGAAATATGTCACCTTTAATGTGACATAGATAAGACAGAAAGGAAAAAAATCAAGTGTGTATATTTTTATTAATATATGATTTTTGGTATTAATAATGTACGAGTTAGATGTGTTCTGCTTCTCAGACTTCAAGGGCCATATTTCTTCATTGGCAATAAGGCAGATGTTGGTTTGATGGAGAAGAGTTCTTAAAGAATGTTTCTTCTGCTTTCTAAGAAAAGAAATACGGCCCATTTTTCAGATGCCAGAACTATTAGAAGCCTAATACTATTTTCAGATAGCTTCACTGGAATGGATGAGCTTTACTTTGACAGGACCTTGTAAAGTGGTCTGATTTTGGATGCTAGATAGGCTTTCTTTTCTGAAGACAAAGACCAATTGAAATTGTCGTATTTCTGGACTTGTATACATACAAGTTGATGTTTTACTTAGAAATGCAGAGAAGGTTTGGCTTCTTTTGCAGTCAGCCATTAGTTGGTCAGGGAGAATTTGAGTGGTAACTGAAATCAGTCTGTGTTTAGTCATCCTAGATGAATGTCTCCAGCACCAGGTGGTCAACATCCTGCCACAGATAGAAACTTAATAAAGAATTCTATATCTATTCAACTGTTTAAAAATTGTAAATCTCTCTTTAGCACTTAAAATAGTAATCTCCTATTGTACAGGATAAAGTATTTATCATTGAATTGAAAGTATACCTAATATCTCATTTTAATTTATAGAACACAAATAGGTGAGTGATCTTGGTGCAGAGGAGGGAATAATGCAGTACTAAATTCAGTGGAGAGTGATGAAAAGCAAACGAAGCTGACATTTTGGTGTTTAATCTTATAAGTCTTACCATAATCAAGTAATAGCCATTAAATGAGGAGTTTGTCTTTTAGACTCTGAGGTGATTCAGTCTTCTTGGTTTTAGCTAAAAACAGAGGAAGAAGAAAAGAAGAAAAGGAAAAGTACGCCTTTTCTAGTGACTTTGTTCAGCTGAAAAAGTTGATGAAGATTTCTCCTGATAAACTGCACAGTCACTTCCAGGGTGCTTCTTATCTTTTCATTCATTATGGCTGTTTCAAGAATAAAGCTAGAATAACTGACTAGGGAAAAAAAAAAAAATCATACTTTGTAAATAGCCAAGTATTATCCTGAAGCTTTGCAAGAAAGGATTCAGGGGTCCTGTTTTAACAGGAAATTTCTTCAGGGGAAAGCCTTTCATACTAGTTTTAAAGACCAAGCTTAAAAGATGTCTTCTACTTTTCAAAATATTTCAGAACTGGGTTAGTAATTGGACTTTAACCTAGAAAACTGGGTACTCTCATTATTGGTTTTTGCAAATGATGAACCATTATTCTGCCATTCACTTTCTTGCCTACAGCTTAATGGCACGGGATGACCTGATGCTACATTTTCTCCAAGATAGCAATTGTGAGCAGAAAGATCACAATTTAAAACTGCTTCTTTCTGTCTGACTATCTGGTATGCTGCACTAGACTAAATTAGTATATTTTTTGAGAGTGTCTGGTTTGGAAAGCTGTTATATACCTGTCATACCAGACAGACAGACGTTCTATCTTTGTTGTGAACCACAGTGATCCCTCTAATCAATACAGATTACCTAGAAAACATATACTACTGGTTCCAACTGACCTGTGTGCTAAACCCTGAGCCCTGTGCTCATCTTCCTTGCTGAACTCTGACTCCAACTCTGCATTCCTCCCATGTTATTTAAAAATGACATTTTCCTGCCTGAAGCACAGCATGAGCAATAGCTGTAAAATGTTGCCTAAGGATGGAAATGCTGCTGAGATAGTTTCACAATTAGGTTAACTTTTCTCTTGCAAGGGAAATACTTAGCATAGCATTTACTTGAAAACAGGCACTGTCTGTTTCCATTGTCCTTACCTGTTTTTTTATTTTTAAATGCTTTGGTAAAACTTAGGTTCATGTGAACTGTGCTCCTTCTTTTTTAGTTATTGAATATCTCAGTACGTATATTGCTTCACAGGTTTTAATCCTTGGTTTATTTTGGAAAACAATAATGTAATTTATTTTGGGTTACATAATGCTAGTACTGAGTAAAAGCAGATGATCTTGTACATATGCAACCGTATAATTTTGCAGTATTTGGCATACTATTTTAAAATGCTATTCTAGTAATGGAAGTGTAGATTGCAAACTATAAACTCCTCAGACATGTCATGCTTCAGACTCCATTAAGTGATTCCCATCTTATCTTTTAAATGATAAGCACAGCACATACTTAACTCTAAACTTTTGGATAATTTGGTTGTCATAAACTATCATTTGTAAACTGATTCTTCTCCAAACTGCTGCCAGCTTGGGTAGCAGTGAATTCAGCTGTAACCTGCTATTAAGCTCTGTGCTGTAATCCAAAAGATGGGACAGGAGACAACCTGACCAAAACTCGATAAGTTAATTCACCAACAGTGCATCTTACCTCCCTGTATTAAAGGTGGTTTTTATTCCTTTATTGAATGATAAGCGGTCAGTAAAAACAAGTTGTCCTCTAATGAAGTTTCCTTTTGACAAAGTAGTATATGTACTAAAAATTCATACATATTGATTATCAGTTAGACCACCCAAGAATCTGTATCACCCATGGCAAAGTCAAATAAGCAATAATTGAACCCAGGTGCTGATGTCAGCGAGTGGCAAGAGGATCACTGATCAGTTTGTGCAGTGCAGTCAAAGAATAGCTGTGTGGAAAGTGCAAGTGTCAGGCCTCAGAACTTGACTAATGAGAGGATCTGCAGTTTGTAAGTAAGTCTTTCATTACTGAACACTTTTCAGCAAGTTGCAGAAACTAGCCGTGAATGAAACCTACCTACCTGAAACTACAAGGTGCATATTATCTTGGAATTGTAGTTATCTGTTCCCTGAGATAGTATGGGCAAATCTGGCAGTGGAACTAGATAATGTTTTTTTTCCCCCCCCACTCTGGATCTCACAAAATGAAATCTGTTGAGTGGGTGCACCAGTTTTGGGAGTCCAGGCAAGATCATCTGATGTATCCTATCTTTCTTTCATAACACCTATGTGCTATGTAGTTTCCAAAAGACTAAGTGTATCATTAAAAAAGCACTTAGTGATTTTAAATCTCATATTAAAAAAATATTTTTTTGAGATACGGTCTCAATGACTTTTAGTGAAAAAGTATAGAACCTGAATTTAAGAGGATGTTATTGATGCTTTGAAAACACATACCCATCAAACTCATAAAAATAAGCTTTTCTATGGCTGTCCTGACTCCTCTGCATCTTATGAATTGTAAGCAGCCACAAGGATGATATCCCTGATGAGAGCATCTGAAGGGCATTATTCCACCTCTTTTATATATGCTTTCTGCAGATGTGCTTTGGAGCCATAGATGTCCATGACTGGATCTTTTACTGCATATGAATGTGAGAAATGTGATAGATTTCCTGTTTGCCTGACTTTGTCAGGCCTTAGTATATCTCGCAAATATAATGTCATTAGTTCTGATATAGTTAATGTGTTTGTCCAATGCTTTTCGGTTCATAAATTTAAATTAATATCATGAAATACAGACATATTTAGAATGAATATAATTCCATGGTAGCATGTTGAAATAAAATTTTCTATATAAAGCATTTGCTCTGAAGTGAAACAATTGGATAAAGTGGTTTTTAATATTATTTTTATATTTTAAATTTTGTTTGTATTTCCTCTATTTTATGACAAAAAATATGTTTCTCAATGAAGTAAGACAGCTTCCTTTTTTTGTCAATACTTTCTTGATAAAAGCTACTCTAACTTCACTTTCCGTTCTCTTGCAATACAAGTAAGTGTATTAAAATAGAGTCTCTAGTTTTATTTTAACCAGTTTTAGAGGCATATTGCTCTCCTGTCATCAAGGTTGTGAGAATTATCAGATATGATTGGCATAGTTCAGCCTGAACTACAACTGTAGAGCTTGGACTTTTTCCTGCTTAAACTTTTCCTTCAGGTATAATCTTGATGTGGATTTTGTTGCACCTACATAAACATATCAGATATATGTAGTGCAATATCTAACCAATTAGTAGGATTATTATTCCGAATAAAAAATGACATGATAACAAATTTGTGTAGATTCCCAGATTAGTAAAACTGCTCTGTAAAAATTGTGGATATTTTAACAAATTATATTCTCAAAAAATGTAATGGTTTTGTAGGCTTTTGAAGAATGTTTCCACTCCCCAAATATTTTAGCATATCTTTTATGAACTTGTTTCTTTAAACAGAATAATTTCAACAAATTTTTTATTTGAGCCCAAGTCAAATTTGATATGTTGTATGTAAGAAAAAAAAACAACCCACCAAACAAACCAAAACAAAGGCTTGTAAGCCTTGTTTTATTTCTGATCTAGGTAAATATATGAAGACTAATATGTAATGTCCTCCACTGTGAAAGTCTTGTGATTGAACATCCCCCTGTGGTGACAATAGGAAAATCTATAGATGGTCTGGTCCATCTAAGTGGGTGATTTAAGATAATATTAGCCTTGTGAAGTCAGGATCATAGTATATCAGTGAAGGCTCAGTTAATTTGGGGGCTGGAGGAGGTGTTCATTAACAAAGTCCAAGCTGTACAGCTTTCATTACTTTCAATGAAGATACAGAACACTTATTTGCTGTTTAACAAAATTTCCAATCATAGTACCTAGACCACAGCACGCCCCTGCAGTCCTGAATAATCCGTAAGCCTCTTTACTAACTCAATTTGGAAAATTTATTCTGGTGTGAAGAACTGAAGCAGATGGGATAGGAGATGGGACCATGTGAACTTCAGTAAAATGACTATTCACGAAAAGGCGGAATTAGTTTGCTGTTAGTTTGCATAGTACTGACTGTTTTCATAGTAATTTACTATACAGATGTTATTTTTTGTTATTGTTTTTGCAGAACACAGACTAAAATTTCCTATGTCAAAGAAGGTGGATTGTGCACCACATCTAATACTTACTAGGCAGCAATAAAGC
>NW_010290451.1:15484-17865 GCF_000700745.2 Antrostomus carolinensis | reverse complement strand
TTCTCCTCCATGAACATTGCATTTAATACCATAAATTTTATACTTTAAATTTTTCCGACTTCACCTGACCAGCATAAAATCATTAGCAACCCTGTTACAAAGCACAATTTTATTAAGCATCCTTTTATTAAAAGGTTGAGTTTGTCCAGCCTTTGTCAGACTTTGAGAAAGTAGATAAATAGAATTGTATCTCCAGTAAGACATTAAAAAAAACAGATGTCAGTTTAAGGTATCTGTATTGTTACACTTGGATGATAACTTTTTGAAGGTATTTGATCCCTGCCTGTGGAAAGATATCAGTTTGTTTTCAGGGGACTATTATGTTCACAAAAAAGGAATAATAATATTTCAATGATCATTGACCATGTTTGGTTTAATACTGGATTGCAGTCAGGGCTAAGTTGTGCTCTGTAGGTAATGGAGTAATGAATTAGTCTTTCTGTGTGTAGGCATGAGCTATTGCTTTGTGTATGGTTTTTGGTTTGGTTTTTTCCTGTTGTTTTTTTTGTTTGTTTTCAGTTGTCTACTGCTTATGGCAGTGATGCTTCTCCTGCTGTTCTGGTGGTAATGTTCTGGTGGCAACGTTCTGGTGGCAGTTACAAACCTCAACCGTGGAGGTTTAAACTCTTCTCTAGTAAAGGCTCCACAAATTTCAGCTAGGAATCCTTTTTAAGGTTATATGGTTTCTTAAACTGTGTGGAGCTTGCAAGAACTCTAAGGAATAGCGCTTAGCTCTGCTCTGGTTAGCTGGCAAAGTTGCAGAAACATGGACTTGAATTTAGAGCAGTTTTAACTTTTTGAAAGATAATCCAAACCTGTCTTTGACCAACTGTGAACTTTTCCTGGGAGTACGTTTATTTTGGGAGTGTCATGTCATCCCTAGCATGGTGACACTGTGAGTGCAGACAGCTCAGAATTTACCTTTACCCCAGAGCCTCTCCCTGCAAGGCAAAGACATCCTGCCTGGCTGTGGTGTCCGTCCATCAGCTCAAGAAAGACCAAGCTTCTGAACACTCATCCTTAAAGGGAAAGGAAGTCAACAGTTGCTATTGAAACTGGCCTGTGCAGATTAAACAAATTTGTGGCCAACCAACTCTACCTTTCTTCCATATACTTGTACAAGCTTTGTTTAAATGTGGTAGAGTATAATTGCACACTCCCCTCTACAAGCATTTTAAAGAACACAGTTTTCAGTCTTTTTCTTTTCTCCTCTTTTTACGCAGTTACAGAGTGGCCTTAATTTTGAATGTTTAGAACTTAAGTTTGAAAGTTTCAAAACTCTTTCTATGCTTTCCCCTGCTTCCTTTTATGCCCCCCTCTCTTTTCTCATCTGGCTTCAAAGTATGTGTTGTGGATTGTAGACTAGAGCAGAGTTTTCAACTAGCAATAACAAAGTTGAGTGGATATTTGTGTTTTGAGAATAAAAAAATACGTTCTTCAAAGTTACAAAATTATCGTGAACCAAAATTAAAAGCCAACTAGATAGGAAAATTTGTTTTATTATGTATTTTTCTCTTCATTTTAACTTATTCTCTTTGGTGTATTTATACTGAAGGAATAATAGGTCATGATATCAGCAGCATTAATAGAGTTTTAATAATTGGTTTCCTTAAGAATCAATCTCTAAATGTATTTTTCAGCACACAAGTATAACTAAGATAAAGCAATGGTTATCAAGGGCTGTTTAATTCTTTATTTCATTGCTGTGCATATAGGATGATCATAGGACTATATATATGTAAGTTGTGCTTTTTTCATGTCACCATTTCTAAAAGTCCTAGAAGTTCAGAACTGCAGGATGAAATATAAAGATGAGAAAATGTAACATCTACCAGGTGTAAGTTGATAAGTAATTTAGGAAGGAATAAATGCACACACTTCTCTTGGATTACTCTGGGATGTTGAAAGTGTATAACTGAATTTTGTAGCAGTTGGCAGGTTAAAAAGAATGCTGTGCACATTTGATGATTGTAGTAGAGTCTGATACATTCATGGTGGGTAAAGTAATTGGTAGGCTACAGACATAAGCTTCCATGGAGAAGGCAAGTAAAACAAAAGCTTACAGAGCTTAAGAATGAAAAATGTGTGAAAACATGAAGAACAAGTCAAATTATGATGCTTCCTCACTGTATTCTTTCATTTTTTGGTGAATCAAGCAGTTGACTGTCCTAAGCCAGAGGTTATGTCTGTATCTTTGTGTTAATAGGCTCTGATTTACCTTCTTGTATGTATTTTCAACTTTTTTTTTTTTTTTTTTTTTTTAAAAAAAAAACATTTACACTTAATAAAGTCTTCTGCATTCTGTGGCAATGAGTTCCAGGATCTAGATATGAGCTGTGTGGAAACATCTTTCTCTTGTATGTTTTAAAGCTGGTTTCCAA
>NW_010290451.1:4313-15447 GCF_000700745.2 Antrostomus carolinensis | reverse complement strand
TGAATAACCATTACCCCTCACATTTTTATCCTGATACTGATTTTATAGCTTTACAATTTATCCAGGTACAGAAATGTTCTTACTCCATAGATCATCCTCTTCACTTTTCTCTTGTAGAGTTCTGGTACATATTTTTTTGGCAAAGTTGCCAGAATTGTGCCTAGACTTAATCATCATAATAGCTTTATATCTTTTGTTCTCTATTCTTTTTCTATTAAGTTTCTAATATTCTGTTTGTCTTTTTGAATCCCACTGAATGTAAAATTAATATTCTTATAGGGTTACAGACAATAACTGTCCTAAACTGTAATAGCCAATTAAGATTGTATCATTATGTATGTGTATGCATAATTAGGTACACAGGGTATGTATACACTTATGTACAGATATATATACATAAATATGGATATTTGAGTCAATTTTTCTCAAGCACACTACTGTACATTTATTAACAATGAATTTTACTTGCTATTTTACAAGCTGATTATTTGATATGACAAGATCTTCTATAACTCTTCCTGCCCTTTTGGCTACACAAATAATTTTGTATTCATAACAGAGTCCTTTCACTATTCCTTCTACTTTTATTATTTCCTATCATAAAAACTGTATCATGAACAAAACAAGAACTGGCATAGATCAAGCGTAGGATTGCTCAGATAGATTTCTCTTATTGTCAAAAGCAAACATTAATTTCCTACTCTTTGTTTCCTTGATTTTAACCAGCTCATAATTGTTCTATTTTATCCCAAAAGCCATGCTGGAAGCCAAAATAATCAACATGAGAGGGCAAACAGTGCTGATCTGTCCTCAGCTCTTCTCTTTGTCTAATAAAAGCTTGATTTTTTCTTAATTTGTCTTTTTTCATGTTGAAAAGCTTTAAACCAAGTTGAAAGCTTCAGAACAATTTTGTATAACTTTGTAACATAGGAGAGCGTAGCACAAACTAATATATCCTTATTTTTCTATGTAGTCGATTTGTAGCTATTGCTACTTAAATGCATAATGTGAATGACATTTGCACAATTTAAATGTAATTTTTAAAATGAATGCAAGAGAAAAAAAATGGTTTGTCATAATTTCCTCATTAAGAAGAGCTACAAAGTCATTAGCTATTAAAACGTCAGCATTCACTTTGTACTGCAGATAAAACAAGTTATAACTTCTCAAGTGTTGCTGAGTGATTATCTCAGTACATTTATAGTAGCTGCATGTTTAGTACCTTTAGGTGTTTGACGCAGAAACCACAACAGGGCTGGAAAATGTTAATTTTCCTATTTGTACACTGACTTCTTTAAGGACATCTGTATGTCACTTTGGTCCCTGATTCTCTGCTGGATCAAACATTATACTTTGGTTGCTGAATGTCACTTTCAGAAGTCCTCAGAATTAGGGTATAGTTAGATCTCACAGGCAGGAACAGAAAGGTTTTGAATCACCCTCTCATCTGCCTGTATTTTGTTTTTAATCAGACCTAAATTTCCATTGGCCCAGCCAGGTTCCAGGTCAGTGAAAGAAAGAGGGAGCAGAGCAGTGCTTCATTCAGTCAGCCTTCTCTAATATTTTTACAAAAGCTTGAAAAACAGAAAAGACCGACAAATTTGCTACTTGCAAATATCTGTGCCATGCCATGACCTGATTTGAAGTCTGAATGGAATTTAAGAATCTATAGGTGATTCCCCACTATGTTCTGACCAGAAGTCTCTTGTTTTCCATTGCACTGAAATATAAAAGATGGTTTGTAGAACTACGTCAGCAATGCATATGGTCTGTGCTGTATGTTTGAAAATTAGTCACCAGAATTCCTTGATAGGAGCACAGGTTGAGTACCTGAAGGATAGGTGTCATTCCCAGAAGCCATTTTGTTTGTTTTCCTGTCAATTTTTTTGTTTGCTTTCAACATACTGCACTTGGTATTAGTCTTCCAGGTCTAGTGAACATTAGGAATACTTAAATTTCTTTAACTTCTTCTCTTTGGTGATGGGTATGTTAGGGGCAGCACCCTTGGGCAGCAGGGTCTGGTTGAGATTGCTGGAGTGCAGGTTACATGTGCACCACTCGCGGTGCCCAGGTCACGGCTAATCCATAAAGACACACGATGGCTTAGTCATTGCTCCTGGCATGGTTCTGTCCCCTGTCTCTAACTGCATCCAGTCAGAAATGGAGAAAAACTGTGTCATTGATTTCCTTTCATGAGAAAACAGGGAAATACCGTCTACAAAGAGAAGTCCAGGTGAGTGTGTCGGGTTGTGATGTGTTTTGGAAGGCAAATGCTGCCTGAGAGAAAGCAGCCGATGAAAGGAAAAGAAGAGAGCACAGCTGTGATGCAGTGAGCCTCATGAGAGCCAGCGTCACTACCAAACCCTAGTGTGCTCTTGGTCATGCTCCTCATCCCACTACTCTCAAGGTGGCCATTTCTGATCCCAGATGCAATCCTTATGGCCTGTAAGATATTAAGCACTTGTGCTTCACCTTCTAGTTGATTGACCTTGATGTGTGATTTATGCCCTAACAAACTAGGTTTTCAGCCAGTACGTACCCACCATAGGCTTTTTACTTGCCTTAATCCTAGATCATAATAATGCTATAGAGAGTCAAACTTCAGTCTACATCTGTGACAAAATCTGTAAAGTTCTCAAGCAGTTAAATTGGGGAAAGTCTTACTGGGCAATTTTTATTTTGTTTTTTAATGACAATGAGATTTTTTTATGGACTGGGGAAATAAATGGCAAACACATGTGAGTGCTCTTTTTTCTTTATTTCACGTTTGGCCCCCGTTTTGCACCATATGCTGATTAGAATCTAATGTGGCTGTTGTTTAAGTGAAGTGGCTTCAAAATTGATACAAATATAACACACTTCACTCAGTTTTGTACACAGTTCCCACCTATATTTCTCAGCATATATCTCATCTTCATTCTTACAGGACCTGAAAACTGGTTGGATTTTTGGGGTGTTTTGATTTGGTTTGATTTAGAGGGTTGGGTTTTTTTTGTGGAGGTTTGAAGAGTGGTGGTGTTAGTTGTTTTTTATTTATTCATTTTGTTGTTGTTGTTTGCTTACATGCCAAAGCACTGCTGAACTGGTTCCTTGATGATGAGGCTTTTCCGAAGCAGAGAGGGAAGGGGTCTCTGTGCTACTCAGGGCCCAGAAGAGATCTATCTCCCATTTAGTCTGACATGAGGGCATAAATGAGACCGGGAAAAATATCCTTCATCTTGGGAGTATCCTCTTGGCTTCTGCCTGTTTCCCTCAGTTGCCGATTTCTCTCCATCTTCCAGAAGATTCTTGTTTCTGGGTGACTTCCCGAGGCTCTGGCCACTAGAGGATGCTCCTGGTCCGGCGTTGGAGAGCCGCGTGCCCGCCCGGGCATCCTCCTCCCCGGTACAAACCCCAGTCCAGCTCCTGGAAGAGGAGTTCCCCTGTCAGGCGTTACCCACATAGTCTGGGATATAAAAAATCCAACTTTGTGCTGGGGAGAACCAGGATATTTTCCACTGTCTAAATGGAAAAGAAATTCCATCCCATTCACAGACAAAAAACCAAAGTGCTAAGGACAACAAGAAAAACGCATTGTAGGAATCTAAATGTGTTTTTTTTCTGGTGGTGTCCTTGTGCTTACTTAGGTGATACTTTTAATGGCATATTTGCAATGTGCCCTGCAGTATCAGAGTCCTGCTGTGAATGGGCACACCTTGGCTATTCAGATGTTTAGCTATCTTTCATTTTTCATCTAGTCTTTTAAATAGATCCAAATCTCAATGCTTAAATGAGACTTCACTTTTATTCTTCTATGAATAGAATGGAAAAGACATTCTTAATTAAATAAGGACTATTTAGCATGTATAGTTTTCCACAAAAGGCACACATATTAAATTAGTTCCATATTTTAAATAAAAAACAACAAACAGCCCCCCCAAAAAACCTCCAAAACAAAAAAATGCCTTAAGTAAAATCTAAAGCGTAAAGTTTAAAAAAGTTGTATATGGGAATCTCCTAATCTTCTATTGCCCTTTCAAAATTCTATTGTAGCATGAGAAACTTCTCTGATGCATAGAGCACAGGATTTCATATGGCAATAGCATGAAGAAATAATGTAGAAAGAGTATTTTTAAGGTAGCAAAGTGGAGTACTCAAAAATTATAAAATGGCAGCTTTGAAGTAATGAAAAAATCATGTTCATTGAAAGACAGTCATTAACTATGAAATCATGTACTGCCTCTCTCTCCCCATGTCCTCACCTCCTATGGGATTTCTGCCTTATCCAGACTACAAGTTAGACCTGCCCAGAGATACACAGGCTTGTGCAGTGGAAGAGACTGTTCATTTCTTGCAGTTGGGTGGCATGTAGTAGATAAATCAAGACTACAGGGAAGGGAATATATAGGTGAGAAGTTAGATAAGACTCTGAAAAATAGGGCTGTAGTCTTGTCTCTGCCACCGATGTTCAGTAAACTCAGTAAATTTGTCATATCAGGTGTGTATTCCCCAGTTTCTGTGTGCTGACTGTGAGATCCTACACTCTGATTAATCAGAAGCATTGAACACCCCCATCTACTCCTGAAGTGGCTAGAGTTGCGTTTTGAGTTTACAGAATAATTAATAGTGCTATCTACTATTCCAGCTCATGTGCCAAATGTCTCAGATTTTGTGTGCCTGTATCTCTCTGACTGTAATCTCAGTGCACATCTTTAGTCATCTGTAGAAGATGGATGCAGACTTTTTCAATGCTGCAGTAAAAATAATACATCTGAATCACTTCTGTCTTCTAATGATGAGCACCAAACAAATGCCTGGGACAAAGTAAATAAATTTGTCTTCAGAGCCAGTTTTGAACCACGTATAGGAAATAAAGCCTGATATAAAAAATGACAATATGAGCAATGGAACAAAAGAAAATACTGCAGAGTGAGCTGCTTTTAAAAATGAGCATTGTCTATCTTGGGTCTTAAATAAAGCAATATTAGTGCTATGTATTAAAAGACAATATCATAAACTATATATATTAACCAAGCCTAGGTAAGCATTTTGGCTGAGTTTAGATTGCACATTAATTCTGCAGTTTCCTAACACATATGTGCTTGATTCAGTAACCTGACTGGTACTGCTTAATGTGTTTGTGTGTGTGTAGAGTAAATAAAAAGGAAACAATCCAAGTGCCCTCATTAATAGCAGCCTAGCAGTTTTTAATAAGGAAGGTGTACAGCTCCAGGTAGGATTCATAAATATGGTTTAATTCTGATCTTTTCCTCTTCTATTCAGTTCCTTAAATAAGTTGTATAAAAGTGAAATCCACTTCTTGCCACAAGGAGCAAGGAACTTCACTCTTTGAGAGCAAAAACTCATGCAGGAATGTGTCTGTTTTCTCTGGTTGGAGGTTCATATGCCTTCTGCAGTCTTCTTAACATGATCTCCCCTTTCTTATGAAGAAGAATGGAGTTCCTGTGTGTGTTTCTATCCCTTATTTCTGCATTTTGCTGCTTGCAAACAAAACAGTTTCATGGCATGTGCTCAGTGAGTTTGCTTCCTGATGCTCAGGAAGCATCAGATTTATTGCACATGCTCTGCAAAGCCAGGTGAGGTGATGAGCTGTGTCTTTCCAGGAGTGTTAGCTTCAACAGCAAGTACACAGTGATGCTGTATGCATAGCTACTCTACCTTTGCCCTTTCACCTTTCTATGCGATTTGTGTTGTGTGCAGAATTCAGTGAGCTTGTAGTTAAGCAAATTGCACTCTAAGCTGTTGAAAAGAGACACTGGCAGATTTGCAGATGGTGCTGTGTGGGTGTGATAAGCTAAGAAACCTCCTTTAGATCAGCTAGTGAACTCAGCTGCCTTCTTGCCTCTGCAAATTGTTTTCCTGCTTGTAAGATGTTTAAACACTCAAATCCAGCAAAGTTACCCAGAAAAAAAAGAAGGCTGAAGATGTAATTCTTAAAACCGAGTAATTCGCCCCATGTGTATGTGGTAGGAAGCTCAAGATGTCTATGTTTGACATCATAATTTGGCCTGGAATATACTTACAGGATACAGAATACAAGCTGTGATTTTTATCTGTAGCATCCCTTTTTTCATTATTCAACTGTGTTTTGTTTTCTTCCCAGTACAGTTTTAATGGGAGTGTGAAAGAAAGGCAATCTCAGAAATACTGATTTTAAAATTTGTTCTGGAGTCTGTTACAGCAGTTGTCTTTTGCTATGAAAATAAACTGGCATGTGCCTTTAATCTAAATGGAGATAGGGAGATAAATAATGTTAGGAGACCAAATGACCAAGAAAATTTATATTCTCAAGTGATTTAGGAACCATACTCTAATTCACTGCTCAAAATATGTTTACAAAGATGTTTAGCTCCTAATTCACTCCCATATGTTGGGAAATCTTCCCAAGAGGGGTAAAGAATGGTGGCAGCTGTGGAGGTTATTAAAGTAATGTTGTTATTTAAGGTAATTTTTCAACAAATGATAGATTAATTTCTTGAACATCATTGTGGAATTAGAAAAAATGCTGGAGGCTTTCAAAATTTCATATCATAGAGGGAAAAAAAAAAAAAAAGGTTGCAGAGCAGAATAGATTTCTTAAATCAGGTTAGAAAATTTCCATCAGTACCTAACACTTTGAAAGCCACTAAGGTCGAAGTTACTTTTATTACTTTTGTGTTTTTATGCAGTGATAGCATTTTGTTACACTATCGAGCGAGTTACAGTGTGTTTTCCCGGTCTTTTATGTTTTGTTTGATTTCAGTGTCTTGACTTGAGGATGGCTGTCTCTTTAATAATGTCTTTTTTAATATATCCAGTTTTATGTGTAAAGGTATTTGAACAATCTTAACTCTTAATCAAGTGAAACTTTTTGTGAAGGGTTACATAAAACTGGAATTTGGTCTTGTTTATGGTGTGGGAGGTTGTGCTGTGAGAGGTAGTGAGGGAGGAGGAGATCGTAGAGCCCTGCTTGCTCCCTGGGGGAACAGAGCCACACTTCCAGGCTGTGCCCTCCACTGCTGCTGCTGGCAGGGAATCCTACACTGCTGTGGGCACCAGATTCCTGTAGCCACATCAGATCCATCAGTGTTCCTGCTCCAAGCTGCCCTTGGTCTTTTCTTCCTGAAATCCCCTGTGTTCCTATTGGATCGAACAGAGTCACCACTGTCTTATGCCTCCAAATCTGTGAGGCAGTCAGGTGTTAGTGCTGGTGCTTTACAAATGAGTTGTTTGGGGAGCTCCCTCAAGGTGCTTTCAGAAAGATGGGAGGATGGTTCCATCCTGTTGGCAGATGGGCAACCTACCCCTCAGGCCAGCAGATCAAAACACAATGGACTGACAAGTTGCTTGTCCACACAGCAGTGGTTGCTGGTCTGGCAGAGGTGAACAACTGCTCTTGGGGGCAGAGGCCTGGCTGAGGGACTGAGAGCATCAGCTCATCATGGTGATGTCTGCTGATAGGCAGTGGTGACAGTGGCAACACTGCTCCCCCCCTTTTTTTTTCTTGGTTAATTTCAGTGAAAACTTGTTGGTCAGAATAGTCCTGTTGGTAATTTATGATGTGATGTGCAACCAAATATGCACTTCAGCCATTTTTCATGTGTTCTGCTAACGATGGGTCACACAGTTTCACTGGAAGGTTTCAAAGATTAAAGCCATCAGAAAAGGCAGCCTTGGTGACTGATATTCTCTGACCCCATGACCTACCAAAGGCCATAGTGCCACACTAAATAAAGCTGTCTCAAGCTCATCATTTCTGTTGGTCTTTAACACAGATTTTAAAAAGATGATCAGGCTTGACTTAAAGACATTCAGGATTTATCTGCCATGTCCATAAACAGGCAGTTTTAATTAATGTTTATTCTTTGTGTTAAAAATGCCATTCCTCTAATATAAATTTGTCCAGTTTCCTCTTAGAACAAACTATTTTCTATAAGTAGTCTCTTCCCACCTATGCATCAGAAGGTACTCGTTGTCTTGATTTAATTTATTTTTTAATAGATACAGTTCTGAATTAGACATAGAATGTGATCTGGTAGCAAGAGGCCACTGTCTTTGTTATGATATTATGAAATCCTCCTTGTAAAGCACAAATATCCAAGAGTGTAGGTGGGCTTCTCCTATCTTGCACATCTCCTATGTGCAAGTAAAGACCAGTCGTGAAGTCTGCAATTCAACATGACAATAGTTGTATCTTCTTTCTATATAAAAGGCATTGGAACAGATGTCCTCAGCTCAGTCTTCAAGAAACATGAATAACAGAGAGAATCCCTTTGATTTTTGTTCTTTGTTGTCTGATACCTTACTGTAGGCATTTAAACCTGAGCAAAGTAGATGTAAAATGCTGGGATAGCAGCATGAATCATCAGCAGAGTGGTTACATTAGGTGCCACAAAGTGGAGACTCAGCTCCATCTGTAAAGTCCAGGACTCCCAGCAATCATACCATGCTGAAATGGACAGGATTACAGCAAAGGTAGTGCTGCAATTTTCATGCATCTCTTTGAGTTGCCTGTAACCTGGCCCCGACACAAGCAGGGAGCAGCTCCCGTTTTCACTTGGCTGTGGAGTGTTCCAAGCAAGGGGAACACAAAAGGCTCTGACTGCTTTCTCATGCCCTTCTGCATATGGCCCACATGACAGAAAACTTTTTTTACTAGCTTAGTCAACTTAATTCTTCGATATAAAGCTTTACTGTACAGCTGTTCTCCAGGAGGAGATCTACTATATTATGGCTCTTCATACAATATATTTAGCACTGAAGATTGTACTTCTTGTCATGCTAGTTTTTTAATTTACTGTGTTTCTTGCTGCTAGCACCTTTAAAACTCAGTGGAGCCCTGCAGGGGTGTCTTAGTCTCCTGTTTCCTATCTCCTTTGAGCTATTGCATTACAATCATCTGTCAAAGCTGAGCAGGAGTCAAGGAAATGGAGCACCTCAAGTGGCTGACACTGCTGAGCAGATATCCTTCTATTTTTGCTGAGTGCTTAGATACCTCCAGAGTACAGATGTGTCTGAGCTAGATTAGATACACAGAAAGTTTGTAACACTTTCATCTTATAATAATGGCAACCTTTATTGCATATAAAAAATGATACAATTTTAGCAACTGCTGTGACCTATAAATACAGTTCCTTTGCCATGGATGAAGTAATGATGTTGCTTTACACCAGACATAATTGTATATACACTGTGGTTGTACTCATTTAATGTTGTGGTTAAACAAAAATTATTGCACCTCTTGCAAATTGGCTAAGGCAGTGAAGTTCTTGAAAGACATCAGTCTGAGATGGAGGAGCTTTGTTTGTGATGCATGGTATGATGTTTTTCTCCTTCCTAATGTCTCCAGACTGCACATGCTGTCTGCATCCCATTTCCATTCAGCAGTGTTAGGAATGAGAATGAAGGAAAAAGAAGTGGTCACAGGGTGGTTGTCCCAGTGGTAGTGACTGGCACTGGAATAAACTACATAGGATCTATAATAATAATTTGGCAGTTTAGCTAGTAAAATTGATGACTGCAGCTTAAAGAATATAAATGTCATATGACAGAATACACTTTATGGGACTAACAGTAGTGAACATTTAACTACTGCAGGTATCTTATGGCCTAAATTATTATGTACTTTTCAAATAAGACTCTTCCACTCACTTTTCATAGTTTTGTAGAAGTGGGTTTGTTACAATAGAGTGTAGTTGGCTTTATGTATTTTTTCTTATTATTAGGAGTATATTTCTTATTATTAGGAGTCGGGAAGTGATTGTGCCCCTGTACTCAGCAGTGGTGAGGCCACACGAGTACTGTGTTCAGCTTTGGGCCCCTCACTAAAAGAAGGACACTAAGTTGCTGGAGCGTATCCAGAGAAGGGCAACAAAGCTGGTGAAGGGCCTGGAGAACAAGTCTTATGAGGAGCAGCTGAGGGAACTGGGATTGTTTAGTCTGGAGAAGAGGAGGCTGAGGGGAGACCTTCTTGCTCTTTACAACTACCTGAAATGAGGTTGTAGTGAGGTGGGTGTTGGTCTCTTCTCCCAAATAACAAGTGATAGGATAAGGGGGAATGGCCTCAAGTTGCACCAAGGAAGGTTTAGGTTGGATACTAGGAAAAAATTCTTCACTGAAATGGTTGTAAAGTATTGGGACAGGCTGCCCAGGGAGGTGGTGGAGGTGTTTAAAGGATGTGTGGATGTGATACATGGGGACATGCTTTAGTGGTGAACTGGGCAATGCTAGGTTTACGGTTGGACTAGATGATTGTAATGGTCTTTTCCAACCAAACTATTCTATGATTAAAGCAAAATACAGTTTTTTCATTTGTGTATTAACAATTTTGAAGTGGTTAAATCTTTGTTGACTCTCTGGTTCTAAAACCAGTATTCTATTGGAATCCCCAATTAAGCCAATTTCTTCCATGATTCATTTCACTTAGCAACAGAAATGTAAGCTACAGCCTCTGGCCCTAATGAAATCCTTTAAATGCAGTCTACATAGCAAAGGTTAAGGGAGCAAGGCACAGTTTAATTTCCCAATAACACTTTATGGGAGTCTCTGTAAATGTACTTGCTTCTGGAGCTTTCTTATGCCCCTCTCTCTGAAACTGTAGTCAATTTGCAGCCTTGAAGTTGCTATATTAAAATTACATATGTGAGAGAGGTTGGAGGGCATTGGGATGCAGGACCTTCCTGCTAAATTGTTAATCCAAGTTGGGCCTCAGTCAATGTCTTACAAAGTTGTCAGCATCCAGTGACCTATATGAAATGAGTTGGTAGCTTCACTTTGGTTCCTAGAAAGGTGTGCACGTCAGAAGAGCAATCAGCTGGCACTAATTGGCATCCTGGCTAGCAGCCTCAGCAGAGAGCCAAAGGTCTGTAGAGGAATGGAGGCTGAAGTGCTCTCTCAACCTTAAAGATTATCTCTCTGGGTTGGAGTTTAGGGCACATTTGTAATGTCATATGTGGAATTTTGCTGTGCATCTTGCAATGCTAGACTGGAGCTGTGGCTAGGGAATTGCACTCCTCAGGGCTTTCACAGGGCGTTACGAATGCCACAGGGCATGTTAAACTCTGAAATCACTTCAGCTTTCCTTCAGATGTAAACATGAAGAGAACATTCACTAAGCAATAACCTGATATTCTGAGGTGCCAGATGACAGATAACC
>NW_010290451.1:0-4291 GCF_000700745.2 Antrostomus carolinensis | reverse complement strand
GAAAGAGAGGGAGCGTGTATTCCTTAAAGGCACAATTTTCTCCTGTCCTTGCCCAGTGTGCGTAAGTACTTTTGCTCTGCCAATTTTTCCACCTGTTGGGCTCAGAAATGGTATAAATTAGTGCTGCTTAAATGTTAAAAATATATTGCTTTGTGAGTAGGTTTGTGAAATTCTCTTCATTATAAAAGCGTAGTAACACATGGTCTTCCTACCTTTGGACTTGTTCCCAGACTATAATAATTTCAGAAAGTTTATTATGGGTTATTATCTTCCCAAAAGCCTTGCATTTAAGAAGTTTGTTTCTTGTTTTGTTGCTCTGTTTGAAAGTTCCAGTCATTCAGGCAGGGTGGAAATAATGTCATGAACTTGAAGCTATCAGCCTATTTAGTGTGAACAGGGTCAGTGAAGTAGCACTAAATTAAGAAATGAGTGATGTACCTACCTAGTATTTTAATCCAGGCAGTCAAAAATGATAAAATATATTGTCTGAATTAGAAGTTGAGCAAATTTTCTCTACCTCCATTTACCCCTGAACATATGAATGAAAAATGAGCAGCAAATGACAAGTGTTTGATTGTCTGTGGTTGTCTGCTAAGCAGAAAAAACAAGTTCATTTGATGGAGATTAGTCTGTTCCACAAAACATTTGGTGTGTTCAGAGAGCAGTTTTTGCCCACCTATGTATTGTCCTTACTGATAAAGAGGAAATGAAGGTCCTGCAAAGAGTGTACATACTTCCAGAAATCAGAGCATAATTTTTTTTTCACCATAGCTTTGCATTACTGGAGTTACCAATAACCTGCTGAAATTTCAACCCCCACCCCACCTCCCCCCACTAAATCAGATAACAAAAGAAACCAGGATCACAGCCATAACTGAGATGATGGAATTCTGAAGGTAACACCCTTTCCCATCATACAGCAGCCCCCTTTCACTGCCTCCGTGCCCTCTCACCAGATTATATGGTGCACATTTATCTGACAGACTAAAACTGGAACAGCACAGAAAGTATGGCAGTATTTGCATCCCTGGGCGTGGGATCATCCAGCTGCTCTGAAAAATCAGGGAGTTTAGAGATAAGATTGTGCCTTCAATCTTGCCGTGACCCAATGCAAAAAACCCACCCTGAATAATGCTGTGTGCTTCTTTTAATGGAAACTGAGTGGTGCCCTAAATGTATAAAGTGTTACCATTTGCAGATTCCCACCTGTCATTTGTGTTTCCGGAAACAGTATCCCTGGCTGCAGCCTGGACCTTGCCCCAGGTGGTGTCTGACTCTTAACCCGTATCAAACAGTAATTGTTCAAACACTGTCTGGCTCTCATCTAGCGGACAGGGAAAGCACAACAGCCTTCTAGTTACCTCTTAGTAAGCCCAGGCAAGGATTTCCCTCAGGGAATCTTCAGCCTGTTTTCCTTTAGGACAAGGTTTTAGAGTGGCAGTCCCCATTGCCCTCTCTATTGCGGTAGGGTCCAACACACTTGGTGAGCAGACTGCACACTGTGAAAGTATATGATGTATAGTGGTATATGATGTAAGAGTGGTACTGTGAAGAGGACAATAACAGGCTTTCATTTTTCCTTTTGCTGGCAGGACCTTGGTAATGTAACTTAACCTAGAATCGGCCAGAATATAACTCTGGAGCTGTAAATGGTTTGCCAGCAGTTGAGATGTGGTATTCAGTCTAGTTCGTAAGAAAGACCACTGGCAGGATTCAGTTACTGCAGGGTAACTCAGATCCCTGGCTGCTGAAACAAAAATCCCAGCAGGTTCCTCTGAGGCTGCCATCAGAATGGCTGCAGGTCCCAGCTGTGCACTCCCCTGGGCTCACTCTGCAGCAGCATTCCTGTGAGTTGTGATCGTTCCCTGCTCATGAGCTGCCCCTGAAGTCCCTCATCCCGTCGGTTCCTCAAGGCATGGGGCGTGGATTCAGCCTGGCTTGCAAAATCAGGAATTCTCCTCTGCAGGTATTAAAACAAAACTGTTAAACACTGATAATTCCTTGAGAACTGCTGGCTTAACCCCAGTAACCCAGTGCTTGGGACTGCAGCTCCTGATACTGCAAGAAGTGACAGCCTCCATGCTTGCAAAATCACAGAGTCTGTAGCTTGGATACAAAGAAAAGACTGAAAATATGACCCAGTGCTTGAAGGTGTATGCAGACTGCGACAAGCACTCTAGGCAGTAAGGACTGCCCTGCTTGATTTAACCAAAATGTATTACTGCCTTCCAAGGACAGGATGTGGTATGGGGTTTATGCCCAAGACCCTAATTTATTTGATCCTGAATTGAACCTATTTATTTGGTCTTTTAATCTGAACTTGCACTGTCGTCATCTTTGGACCCAATGAAAATAGTGACATATATATTGTGGACCTGGGCAACAACTAGTGTCTTCTGTGAAAGAGGCAAAGAAGTAACTCCTCTTTAAAAAATAAATAAATGGTTCAGTGTTGTGAAAAACAAAGAACAATGTTTTTGCATTCAGTGAAAAATAGTTACAGTTACAACTAGTAATTTGATTAAGCCAAGAAAATAAATTATATGTTTGTTTTGGACAAAGATTTTTGATATTAAGAACTGTTACAGTGAGAACTCTGGTGATGGTGCACTGTCTGGAACAGAGACCAGCTAAAAAGAGAGATCTCTCATACCTGTGATTAGGAACTGTTACTCACTTCTGTAACAGTTTACAGTCTTATTTTTGAATGCGGGATTGTTCAGCTGTTCTAGTTCACTTTCCTGGGTGACTAAACTAAGCAATATAGCTTTGCACTTTCAGATTTTTGTATGAACCCCATGCCATCTCTGGAAACTCATGTTAATCCTAGGGAGGACCAAAAGAATCTACTAACATATGCATACTGCCAAAATAAATGATTGCTGGATTCCTGAGCTAATCTTTGCCTTTGATCTTGTGTATCAGAAAATTTATTGGGTAAAGTAGTGGTGAAAAGATTTCTGTCCATTCTGAAGTATCAGCTGCAAATAACATAGACTTTTTGATTTTCAAGGTAAATCAGGAAATGTTTTGGGGGGATTTTTTTGTTGTTGTTTTGTTTTTTGGTTTGTTTCCCCTCCCTTTCCAATCCTTGGTAATCTCCATAGAAAGCTTTATATAAGTAATTCAGAGAGTAGCAATAGCCATTCTTTTGCTGGCACTTATAACCTTGGATGTGAAATTACATGACATATTATGTCAGTGTGTGGGAATCTGACTGTATTCTTCCACTGAAAGTAATGGCAGAAAGAGATGGCAACTCTTGTCTTACAGTTTTTCCTTGTTGGCTATGTTTTTCCTTCTTTCCTTGCTCTACATAAAAGTTCGCAGTTCCTGGTGTTTCTGTACTCACAGAAGATAACATAAAAGCATAGTAATGACACATGGTCATGTCTTTCTTGCAGTGGATCTCCAGCATGGAACTTGATCTATTTTTTTCTACATTATACACAAAAGAACTCAAATAGCACTGGTTTGTGCTCTGGTTATTACTGATCTTCCTTTGATGGTTCCCCCACTTGCCTTTTTGTTGTATGGAACCTTCCTTTTTTCCTTGCATTGTCCACTCTGTATTTTTCAAGTGGTTTTGTGGTTTCATATTTTAACTGATTTATAGTGGATTTTTCTATGCTGTAAAACATGCCCTTCCATTTTTAACACATCGGGACATTGTGGAGTAACTCTATACAAGTCACTGAAACATGATCTTTGAATTTGTGTTAGGTTCCAGGATTGATTGATCAAAATGAAACATGATCTTTGAATTTGTGTTAGGTTCTTTCTGAGGAGAGGTTGTTTTTTTCATTTTTTGGGTTGTTGCGTGGGGTTTTTAGGTAAAATACAGCCCACTTTTTGCAAGACGCATACTACTTTACACTGAATAGCTCTTTCTTGCTTCAGGACTTTCTGATGTTTACAGCCACAAATGAGAACAAAACTTAAAGGCTTTTACTAGTTACCGTGTAAAACCTGTATGGTAATGAAGTCAATGCTTGAAACAGCTTGTACTGTAAATTGAGATTTTACAGATCAGAAACTGGGGTACAGAAAGGTTAAGTTGTTTCACTGAAGATTAAAGAGATCTGGGGTGAAGCTCTGCTCAGATCTTGAGCACCTTTCAAGACTTTTCTTCTTTCTTACAAGTGTAGATCATTGTGGCCTCATCTACTAGGATAGGAAACACATTTATTTGTCACTGCGATGTTATTCCTTTTGTTGGTGTGTTCTGACTCTGTCCTTCTGTTTTGATCAGTGGTAATCCAGGAGTACAGTATAGGCCTGAACTAAACCT
>NW_010290450.1:75047-75406 GCF_000700745.2 Antrostomus carolinensis | reverse complement strand
AATTTGCTGATGATACTAAACTGGGAGGAGCGTCGGATGCAGCAGACGGTTGCACTGCCATTCAGAGGGACCTCAACAGGCTGGAGAGATGCATTTATAAATTTATCGCCATTTTGTCTACTGCGTAATTTGAAAATGTACCTATTTACCTATACCATTATTTTTCTATATCACCCTCTTCCCTGAGCAGTTGTTTAGGCTGTATGGCACAATATACCACAGAATCAAGAATGTGGAAAAAAAATAAAAAAACCTGTATCAACTCTACGACATTCCCAGAACCACCTTAATGGTTGGCTAAGCACGTTTCAAAGACGAGGCCTGTATTGCGTTTGGCTGTTTACAAGTTCTCCAAACTG
>NW_010290450.1:51210-74919 GCF_000700745.2 Antrostomus carolinensis | reverse complement strand
TTTCATATGAGGAAAGGCTGAGGGAGCTGGGCCTGGAGAAAGTCTGGAGGAAAGACAACTCAGAGGGGATCTGATTAATGTTTCTAAATATCTAAAGGGAGAGTGTCTTGAGGATGGGGCCAGACTCTTCTCATTGGCACCCAACAATAGGATGAGAGGCAATGGGTATAAACTGCAGCACAGAAAATTCCACCTGAACATAAGGAAGAACTTCTTTACTGTGAGAGTGACTGAGCACTGGAACAGGTTGCCCAGAGAGGTTGGGGAATTTCCCACCCTGGAGATATTAAAAAAACATCTGGACAAAATCCTGGTTCATGTGCTCTAGGAGTCCCTGCTTGAGCAGGGTGGTTGGACTAGATGACCTTCAGAGGTACCTTCCAACCTCAACCATTCTGTGATTCTATAATTCTGTGACCTGTTGGAGTGGGTCCAGAGGAGGACCACAAAAATGATCAGAGGGATGGAACACCTCTCCTATGAAGACAGGTTGAGAGAGTTGGGGTTGTTCAGCCTGGAGAAGGCACAGAGACTTTATTGTAGCCTTTCAATACTTAATGGGGGACTATAAGAAAGATGGGGACAAACTTTTTAGCAGGGCCTGTTGCAATAGGACAAGGGAGTGGTTTTAAACTAAAAGAGGGCAGATTTAGACTAGATATAAGGAAGAAATTTTTTACAATGAAAGTGGTGAAACCCTGGAACAGGTTGCCCAGAGAGGTGGTAGATGTCCCATCCCCGCAATCCCTATGATTCTATGATGAAATGGCATAGTTTTGCAACTTTTAGAGAGATACTAAATCTCCATAATTCTAGTTGAAATGTGTAGTTAGCACTACAGATTCAGTACTGAAACTTGTGTCTGAAATGACTAAAAAACCACTTCACAATATGCAAACTAGAGTTGAAGCTGTCTCTTTTTGGACAAGGGGAATGTGGTGGATTTGCTATAGCTTGACTTTAGTAAGGCTTTTGACACCATGACATTCTTGCTCAGAAGCTGAGGACATATATAAGGGCTCGGAGAGCAGACTGGACTGTAGCACTTAGCACTGAGCTCATCAGGAGTGGTGACCTGATGCTCAGCTGCAGTCTGGTAACACACAGAGTACCTTACAGGTTGGTATGGGGCCCATTTTGTTCAACATGTTCATAACCACCTCAGTGACAACGAGTGCAAATCTACAAACCAGGGACATGTTGACTGATGTGCTTCAGTTCAGCATAATCTTGAGAAACCTGAGGATGGGGACAACAGAAATGCTATGAACTCTGCACTTCTCCTTCAGCAAGGAGAAGGCAAAGCCCCACATGTGTGGCAGAATAACCCCTGCACCAGTACAGGCTGGAAACAGCTGGCTGAGTAGCAGACTAACCCCAGTGAAAAGAACCTACAATCGAAGTGTCACGTTGATTATGAACCAACAGTGTGCTTTCATCACAGATGAGGCAGACTGCTGCCTCAGCTCCTTTGCAAGGACTGTGGCCAGCCTAGTGGGTGTTACTATTCCCTCTTCTTGATACTGGCCCATCTGGAATAGTGCCCTATTTGGGGCCTAAAGCACATTACTTGAAGGAGATGCTACAGTGTCTGTGTTGAAGAAGAGACCAGAAGGTGATCAAATAGCAGCATACAACTATTCAAGGGGGTTTTACAAAGACTACAGAATCAAATATTTCTTGAAAGTGGGAGGTGCAGGAGAGGCAATGGCCACAGGTTGTGTATTGAGAGATTCAGGCTAGAGTTTGGGAAACAGTTTGAGCAACTAATGAGAGTGGTGGTAGAATCTCCATTGTTGGAATGGGTCTGGAAAACTCAACTAGAAAAGGCATAGCTGGCAATAGTTCTGCTTTGAGTTGCAAGTTGAACCTTCAGAGTTCCCTTCCAATTAAAATTTCTGAGCCTGTGATACCTCCCTAAGAATGCTCCTCTGGCAAAAAACCTGAAGATTATTATTCCTCCAGTAGTCATGGAGGGTGTCGAGGCAGTATGTTTTCCCTGTATATTACAAGCACTCGCAAGCCTGAAATGTGCCATTGCCAAGATGTAGCTACTTGCCAAAAAAAGAAGAGCATGCCACACTCTTGTGCCAAAACCAGAAAGCCATATGATCTTGGCAAGCACAGTACATGAGCCTAGGGCTGGCACACTCCTAAGGCATCCACTTTCTTTTGCTTGGATCAAAGGCAGAGGTAGTTCGGCTCTGCCCAGAGCATGGTGAGGATAAGTGTCACTCACAGTGTGCACACTGGTGATGAGACTGACACTGATCTGGCACATCCATACTCATGGAACAAGGAGATTTTAATTTTACAGCCAGACTGGAGAATTTCAAATTTGATTCTGTGATAGGATTTGAAGTCCAGCTCAAACAATGAAGATATGTGGCTGGTCTCTTCTGTATCCTCCCTCACTTTCATTTCTAAGAGCTTTACCCTGTGCAAAAACTGTCTGAGAGTAAAAGGACTGTTCTTTTTGTTCATAGTTGCACAGTATGATCTCTTAGACCTTATATTTGTTCTTACTGCTATAGCCACCAACCTCAAATAAGCCAGAATGTATATTGCTGCTTTTGTGGATCAGAAAAACACAACCATCAAAATCAGTGCAGAAAAGAAACATCCAAGAACGTTGCTGCCTGGAGTTTTATAATTAAAGAAAGATCCTATCACCAGCAACAGAACACCTGTCACTATGGAGGGAAGTTGCTTCAATTTTGTATTTTCTTTGCAGGGTTCACTGTGAGTTTTCAATACTTCAGGATTTCTTTTTAAAACATCTGGTTTTGGAAAACAGTACCACTGCCTTGCAAAATTGTTCAAATCTGAGAGGGTCAGCATCTCAAGGCCAACATTTGTGTTTGGGAGATGTGGAAGGCTTTTAGATATAAGTCTGTGACATACCTTGTTCCGTGTCAATCTGATCTTCAGAAACAGGCTAGTGCTATAGCCAGCTCACACGGTGAGGACGGAGAAACAGGGACATTTAGGAGGTAAAGTCTTCTACTTGCTCTTACAAGGCAACATTTGCTCTTTGAAGATGACAGACTCTGAGAAGGATAGACTTACGACCTCCTCTCTCTGGAGTTCGTAGCCCTTGTTCTAAAACTGCACCCAGGGAAACCTCTCAGAATGTTTTTTCTAGCATTTGCTTGAGAAAAGGAGATATACATCATTTGGTAGGATTTTATTTTTACACTCTAAATATTGATTTATTCCTGCTTCCTTCTTGCAGATCCAATCCCTTGGGCCCACATACTATAATGCATCTTCACCTCCAGCTCCTGATGTGATATTTCAGTCACTTTCAGTCCCTCCATCACCTCCACTGTTCCTTCCCCCCCACTATGACCTCTGGAGTGTAACCAGTTTAAGTTCAGACTCTATGATTCACTGGAGGCAGCTCTGGTGAAAGGGGGAATAGATAATAAGTGGTTTATATCTGAAAAATGAAAACCAAAAAATGTATGGGTAGCAGAGAAAAAGTGTACTATGACAAGTACATTTCATTAGAGTAATTAATACCTCTTTTAGGCATTTAAACACTTACCCACTAAAATTGACTTACTTTCTGTATCAGGACAATAAATCTCCTTGTAGTTTGAGTTATCAGAGTTTTATAGAAATTGAATTTCAACTGTGCAGTGGTTGCTAGAGCAGTGACAATGCCCAAAGCTTCCTCTCATCAACTCTTGCATAATTTAACCTTCAGCGAGCTGCATCAGGGGACTTCTGTGCCTCCTTGTGTTAGAAAAGATGTGACCTAATCCATGTCCAGCCTGAGGGATGGGATGATAGCATGAGCTAGCATTCCTGTGAGGTGAGGTGCCATTGTCACCACATGGAATCTTAAACTGAACTGCTGTGAAACTAAGTATCTCAGGTCACTCCAACAGACTCAGATAAAAACTTTGTTTTTTTCTATTTTGAGCATGTCAGAACACTTCATTTCAATATGAATTATTAAGAAACCTAATGTAGACATCTTGCCTAAGAATATTTAAAGAATCAAGTTGGTATTTCCTGCCATGAATAATGAAAATTTCAAGTCCTATAGTTACGACTTGCAATGAGAACAAATGGTGAAATGTCAAAAGTATCCCACTGGATAAAAATATTTTCTTTCTCAGCTGTTCTCTTTGGGAATTGGGTGGAGTGACATGTCTCTATACTAATTTTTTACAATATCTGTATGCCCTGAGACTGCTGGAGTAACTTTAAAACAGACCTTTCTACCCAAAAGTAAAATTGGCACGTAGCCTTTTGATTCAGTTAACAGATGGTGTATGGTATTTATGAGAACAGTTGTTAAATGCTTTATAGTGTGACTCACCAACTGATAGCTGCATATTAATGGAAAGTGGACGGTGCTATCACGTTTACAAGTGCTGCATTATTGAGGGGAGCTGGTTGAGCTGATTTATATAAACAGTTGTCCTCAGAAGTTCAGTCTAGAATATTTGGATTCTTTCTCAAAGTACTTTTTTTATGGGACTGAAACCTGCTAACCTTACTGAAAAAATTAAAATGTTTTAAACCAGAACTTAGACCTTAGTTTAAGGGAAGGGGGGAGAATGGAGTTCACCAGTTAATTATGTTTATTTTTTAGAATTAATTTCTGAGCTGGGTGATACTTTTAGTTACTAAGTGAAATTAACTTTTTTTTATAAAATGTATTTATGATGCTGGTATCAATATATGAAAATAGCTGTTAGTCAGACCAGCCAGAAGGCATTCTTGCATTTTCCTGGTATGAGTTATGATGAATTTTAGATAGAATTTTATTTTGCCCATTTTCACAGTCTTAAAGAAATTGTTCTAGATCAACATGATTGGACTGAATTCAATTCAGGTATTATTTAAAAATCCTCGCTATGAGGTTTTTCGATGAAACACTCTTGTCTATCAGTTATTTCAAGAGCTGGAAAAACCACTGAAAGCATGCCACACATTTCATGAAATTTCAAGGACCATAAAACAGGCCTAAATCACAAGACCATGCAAATTATTGCAAAGACAACTAGCTATCATTGTTAAAACACTTACTTCATTGCCTTTATCTTGTATTTGTTTAGGTTGCTTTTGGTAAAACAGCCTTAATGGAAACACTGCAGCTGAAGTGACATCAGCAGCACCCCTACTTGCTGTAGTTCACATGAATAAAAATAAGCACTAATATAACTAGAATAAAATTACAGACCTCGTTCTCTCTGGCCCCTGCGTTGCACAGACAGACTGGGGCCCAAAGGGAATAGCCCCTGACGGCGAGGGTTGGACAGAAGGTGCAGAGTTTAACCTTTTTCCCAGGATCTGGAAGGAGCCAAACTCTACCAAGTACCCAAAATACACCAGAAGGAGGGTAGCCCCAAACTGTCGTCTGAATCTTCATTGTCTATGCAGGAATTTCACTTATCTAAAGTTACAGTCTGGGTTTAGGGGCATCCAAGCAAAGAAGGTGGTTGGAAAACAGCAATCTGGGGCAATGCCAGAGGCTCCCAACAAACCCAGGAGAATTTCAACATTCCCCTGCTGCTCCCATGAATAATCAAACCTTATTTAAACTGTCTGGGGATTTTTTTTTTTCTCCTTCAATTCACACTAAGCCTTAGTAAGTATAGTGGGATTCCAGTGGGATCTAAAAGAGTAAAGTACTATTTGTGCCACAGGCAACCACGCAGTGTCTGGTGGCAAAGGTTGGAGAGACGCAGGTAGTATTCACAGGACGTTGCAACACGGTTCTCTTTACTCAGGTGCTTGTTTGCACTTTGGCCACAGGGTAACACAGATGAGAGACAGAGAGAGAGAGAGAGAGAGGCTGCTGCAGGTACTGACCTTCTCAGCTGACCACTGACCCAGCAGCCTGCTCTGAACTCACTGCCTGTGACTGGTATTTCAGGTAGAGCTGAAGCCCCTCCTGGGCTCTGCGGTTTGGCTGCAGAGACCCCTCCTCTCTCACACTGGTGCAAACTGGTACCACCAAGGGTCTGGTCCTGAAGCTGCAACCGTACAACTGTTTGCACACATTTTACCTGCATGTTTAGGTGGCTTCACGCAAGTCAATGGGTTTACCCAAGACAGTGAATTATTAGCGTGTTAGACAAAAGGAAATGCAAAATTTTGTTATATTAGGGTTTCAATAAAACTCAAGTCATCCAAACCCATGTGACAAATAAAACAAATATGAAGTATAGAGTTGGTCAGATCAAATATGAATTTACCTTAAACTCTCCTTAATATGTCTTCATTTTCATTCAGCTATTGACCTTTAAATAAAAGAGAATTAAACTTCCCTCTGCTGTCTTTTAAAAACAAAATCTGTAAACTCTACAGAAAAGAGCAGCACAAATAGAGGGGTTGGAGGAACTGATTAATGAGGAAAAAAATGCATAGAGCTTCGTGAAGTGGTGGTTCACAGGTGATGTGATAAGTCTACAAATATTTGCAGGCTGTAAATACTGAGGACAGGAATTTAGTATGACACAGTCACGATTAAAGGGAGAGGAAAAAAATATGTGCTGGGAGTTGAGGATAAAGACTTGCCAGTGAGATGCAACAGACCTGGGAATTGATAAATGGCACACATGTCCTGTGGGGAGCTGCCTCATGTTGGTAAGTAAAGAGGCTGAGAGATGACAGGACTGTTCATCTTGAACGGCTGTAGTAAGGTGACTTGTTAAATCTCAGCCATTAATGCATATATGCTAAGCTTTCATGAGCTGGCTCAGCTGTGTGTTTAACAGGCTGGCTGGCTGAGTTTCCCCAGCTTGATGTGACTCTGTGGTGGCTGAGCCACCCCTGCGTGGCTGCGGCCAGCACCGACAGGCGGAAGGCTGGGGCAGGTCTCAGGTGTGCCAGCACAGATTCACAGCCCCACTTGTCACTGCCAGTGGATATGAGGCTGGATGGGGCAGAACTATCTCTTGTAGGTTTCATCTTGCATAGGATCAAAAAAGGAAAAATTAAGCTAGACCCGTGTGGAAAGCCAGTGAGGATGTTGGGGTAGCAGAGCTGGCTGGCTGATCCCCTGGCCATACAGGGGAGGGTTTTGCTCAGGTTCCTCTGCATCACCCCGGCAAGGTCTCAGACTCACGAGAAATAACCATTTTATGCACAATTACAAGCATTTTTTCCTCTGCCTCTCCCTCCAAAGAACTGCTGAATGGTGCATCTTCTTTGGCAGCAAAAAGAGGGTGATGGTTTGCCCCACTTTGCTGCAGGGTGCAGCCCCAGTGACAGCTGGGCAGGCTGACCCAGCTCCAACCCCTTGCCTGGCCCCAGGCGTGGGATCGGGATTGGGATCGGGCAGGAAAACCTCCGGCCAGCCTTACCCCGGCCGCTCCCAGCTCGGAAACCTCTGAACAAAATGTTCCCATCTGGGAACTGGAAACAAGTTTGCTCCTTGTTGCAGTTCTGAAAAAAAAGACCTTACACACCCCGAAGACCGTCCCTCACGCTCCTCCCCGCCCCGCCGGCGGCCCATGAAAGAAATTACTTCCACTACAGCTCTTGGCTCTTACTAATGGAGAGTTATTTCCTGCTTGGGGCACACTGGCCTCGACCTCTGGAAATGGGAAATTCCACCCTGAAACCGGCGGGAACTCATTTCACTGACCAAAGTCCATCCCATCTCAGTGTCTTTCTGCGGGAATTTTTCCTCTGAGAAACTGGTGGGTTCTGGGGGTGAAAAGGGGGCTTTGTTGAAGTTTTAACAAGCCTGATTATATCCGTTGTAGGAAAGCATTGTAAAATGAGCCTTTAGTGATTTGCTAATCTACAAGCTAGAATTTTGAAGCAAATTTTATTTAATTAAACCAGCAAGTTATTCACTGACTAGAGCTAGCATTTTTTACTGCAGCCAGTCCACTCTAGCCTGCACCCTGTCTGCAAAAGTAAGGCTATTCGATCAAATAAAGCTACTACTCTGAATTAATAAAGCCAGCACTGAGATTATGAGAGGTGCAAGACAGGAAGGCCTTTAGGTCTCCTACTTCAGCTAGAATAGGCTAAGCTTCTGCACTGGTGTGTTTACTGGTTTCCCTTCCCAGCATGTTG
Organism: Antrostomus carolinensis; assembly: GCF_000700745.2. Taxonomy (NCBI): domain Eukaryota; kingdom Metazoa; phylum Chordata; class Aves; order Caprimulgiformes; family Caprimulgidae; genus Antrostomus; species Antrostomus carolinensis. The sequence continues at coordinate 66,867 of NW_010290450.1, read as the reverse complement.
TGACTTGCAAGTATGTTTCCAGGAGTGAAAACAAATCTACAGATGTGAGCTCATCACACTCACCTATGTACGGTCTGATTTTTTACTTTGTGCACTGTGTTACTGCTGCATTTTCAACCTGTGTTAAAGTACACGCATTTTTCTTACCCCTGGTTCTGTGCGAGGGCTGAGCACACAGCGAGCAGGGAAGCTGTGGGTGTGTGTCTCTAAATATGGTTTCCAAGCAGTATGAATTTAAATACTATCCGGTTAAACAGATGCAAGAAGAAAAATGACCTCCCTGACTGACGAGCGTGGAGCAAAGCAGCGTGCAGGGAGCTTGTGCAGCAGAGCCAGGGTAGGAGGCAGCCGAGGCAGAGGAGGCGCAGGGAGCCCATGGGCAGTGGGATGGCAGCAGCGGGGAGAGGGTGAGCTCTCAGGGAAAGGGAGGAAAATCAGGTGAGACTGACCCGCTAAGTCCAGAGCCCATGAGGGGCTGGCGATGCCCAGGACTCTTCCATAGGCACTATTTTGCAGGGATGAAATTTGGAATAAAAAGCCATAAACGGGGTTAGAATTGCAAATAAGAGAAGAAGTGAAGAAGCATTTAATAAAATAGTAAACAAGATGATTTTTATTAAAACAGCAAAGAATAAGGCCAAAAGGAGCAAGGCACAGTTCTTGGCCTCAGGCTCTGGTGTCCTGACGGCTGGTTTTTCAGGACCAGTGGCACTGAGGGGGTCTGCAAATGGCTCAGCCTTTGCTCCTGCAGCCGAGGTCTCACTCCCCTGCCACTCCTCTGTTTCACCCCTCATGGTGGGGGGCAGCCCTGGCCAGGGCACCCCCAGCACCCTGTCTCGCCGACCCCCACCTTCCTCCGGCACCTGGGACCCCCAGAACATATGTTGCCCGCGGCCGGCATGCAGGCGAGCAGCTCTCCACATGTGCTCCCAGGGTCTGCGGATTGGTGTGCTCCGCAGAAGGGGCTGGTCCTTGAAGTCAGCTCCTGTGCCTGTGACAGATGATATTTTTATGCAAGAAAACAAAACCAGGATATCTGATGGACTGCATTATCTTTCCAGACAGCTTGGAGCTACAGCTGCAAAGTAAGAAGTTTTATGCTTAGACTTCAAAACTGTGAGTGGAATTTAAACATCAGTTTTAAACACCTACTTTTTTTTTTTTTTTAAATGTGTGTGCAACTTTGCATGAAGTGTATATATATCAGCATAATAACTTTTCACTATCAAGCAAGCTGTTGCGAATTCTCCTAAGATGATATAATTATTGCTTTGGAAAACTTCACAAACTGTTAGCTGCATTTGCGGCTGGACTAATAAATGCGTACTAAGGAGGAGGAGGATGCTCTTTTCAGTGAATGCAATTAGTCTAACTGGAAATGGTTTCAAATTATCTTTTCCACTGGAAAATGTGCTTGAGCAGGACTAGTTGTGCTGAGGGAGATTCTCTTGGGAGTTATCAGCAAATGTCAGGCTGGTCTGTGTGTCTTTGTCATGGGCATCATTTGATGTTTGCTTGTGGAGAAGGATTAGGTTAAAACCTGCTGTTACCATTATGTGGCACTGCACTCGCTAGATGAAAATCTGTTGGTACCAGGTGTTAGCAAGCTGGCCAATTAATGATGATTGTGGGAAATTAGTTTAAGAGAATATTGTCCACTATGATGCAGATTTATGGAAATAATTTTAACAGATACATAGCACTTACCAGTGCACAGGAGGATCATTCTTGTAGCTGAAACATTAATAACCTGCTTTTTCTTGTGTGTGTTTAAATAGGAATAATGGGACAGTTTTCTGTGGGAGAGCTCTAGGAGCTGATACCCAGTTCAGGAGTCCAGACCTGAGCAGACAGTTTGCAACTCCAGGCTTGTGATATTTTCACTTTCCTATGGGAATTGTCCAGGATGAACATGTCATCCTAGAGCATTATTTTATGTAAAATCTTGAGTGAAAAGAGCTATATGTTGGAACTTTTGTTGATTCACTTAGATGTTAGTAAAAGCTGAGAGACTGGGGTTTTTTTAAAAAAAAAAGTTGTTTAAAATCCTGTCTGGATTGTTCCACATCTCTTTCTAGTTACCTAAAACAATCCAACACTCTTCCCAATTTAACATTTATTTTCTTTAGAAAGCAAGCAACTTCACATTTCTCTGACTTGGCAAGTGCATTGCATCTTTTTATATTCCTATATTTGGTGGACCCAGCTGAGATCCAAAGGTGATACTGACAGAAAAATCAGTGATATGTTACTGCTAACTAAGTATGTCAGAAATCCTATCCCCGGTGGATCCACCAGCACTTATTCTCCATCTGGGCACCTCCAGATCATGCAACAACACAAACAGTATCCAGACGAGGTGTGGGCAAACAAGTGCATATCTGCTGAATTAGTCAGAGCATGTAACATGGGATGTATCACCTTTGTACAATGGGGGATGAGGCAATTCAGTCCATTGCCTGGTAGAAAATAAATGTCAGTATTTCTTTAAAAAATGAACTGCTAGAGTAAATCTATACCATTTTGCTACTCTTACATCATTGATTGCAGAGTTTTTGTTACAGCACTGGGATCTCTAAAGTCAAATTTACAGTATCATCAAGCCATGGCCTGAGTGAATCTGAACATTTTGGAAATAATACAGTGATGACAAATTTCCCCTGCTTTCATCCATTTCCTCTATCTTTTGTTGGTCACTACAGCAGGGACACCCTGGATTTGTCCAGCAGAGCAAAACACAGTGTTTTTCCCAAAGTTGAATTTGGTACTGACAGAAAAATGCTCCCACAGAGAAAATCATGAAACTCAACATATTTCAGCCAGAAAGCCCTTCTTAATTGATGTGGAGGAAATCCTAAATGGAAGACATCTTAACCCAAACTGCTAATAAATGTTTAATGAATTAGTGTTCTGTGTTGAACAAATCACAACATTTATATTCAATAATGTTAAAATCAATCAGTTTTCTTTCCATTTTCTAAAATAGCAAATAAGGGTTAAAAAAATACAACTAGGCACATACAGAAATGTTCTTCAGTGGCCTGTCCTTTAAATGCTGATAAAGTCCTTAAACTAAAGGGCCCCTATAATTCTTATAATGTAAAATGTTTCATTTTCATGTGACATAGTCTGGCTCTTCTTGTTCCCTTAATTTGGCAGTCTTTTCTCTATTAGATATTGCTACCAAGATAGAATGGGGCAAATTCTTAGCTAGGCAAGCGTGAATAAAGAATAACTTCATTGAAGTCAATGACATGATCCTGGATTCGTTCCAGTGTGACCGGAGTTGGAATGTGGCTCCATACATGCAGCTGGCAGCCCTGCCAGGCTGGGCAAGGAGGTTAACGAAGAGCTCCTGCAATTGTTCATGTTGCTGTCAGAAGGATGGCTTTAGTCCTGCCAGCTTCCAGTTGTGCTTTCACCTGCAGCTTCTTCCAAAAGAAAAGATTAAACAGCACAATCTCACTTCTATTCCACCAGCTTCAGTTATGTCTCTTCAAACTATGCACGGTTTTGCAGAAAGGTGCTAAATCCAACTACTTGCCATCATACCTTGTCTAACCCTTTGACATATACCTCAAGCAATAAAGTGTATGTGTTACTCTACTATTTTTCCTCCTGCTCAGAGAGATTTTAGGTTTTCCTTGATAGCTTTTAGGTTTATGTTGTTCTTTGCTGGTGATGTTTTAAGAAGCTTGACTTCTTGCTGTGAAAGTGCTGCTCTCTGTGATACTCTGGGACCTCCTGGAAGCTGCTTCCCCATTCCTAGAAAAAGTTCTGCTTCCACCTCTGTTTTGTGATGATAACCACACTGTTCCCATGGCCACCTACCCAGCAAAATAACTCCCAGGTCTTTGTCGTGGAGAGACTAATGGGATTACTTTGTACTATAGGTGGAGCTTCGTTATGACTGCTTTGATTTCCCTGTTCTGCACATTAGGACAGTCCAGAGCTGTTGCCCTAAAGAGAAGAGAGGTTTTGTGTGGCCATCTGCAGACCTTGTCCTATATTCTGAAATTCATCCTGAAGGGCTAAGTTGACCAAGTGTGGCCACATCCAGACCCTGGCTGGATGCCAAGTGCCCACCAAAGCCACTCTATCACTCCCCTTCCTCAACTGGACAGGGGACAGAAAATATAATAAAATGCTTGTGGGTTGAGATAAGGACAGAGAGAGCATTCACCAATTACTGGCATGGGCAAAACAGACTCAACTTGGGGAATTTAGTTTAATTTATTACCAATCAAGTCAGAGGAAAATAATGAGAAATAAAACCAAATGTTAAAACACCTTCCTCCCACCCCTCCCTTCTTCCCAGCCTTAACTTTACTCCTGATTTCTCTACCTCCTCCCTCTGAATGGCACAGGGGGACAGGGAATAGAGGTTGGAGTCAGTTCATCACATATTGTCTCTGCCGCTCTTTCCTCCTCCGGGGGAGGACTCCTCACACTCTTCCCCTGCTCCCAGTGTGGGGTCCCTCCCATGGGAGACAGTCCTCCAAGAACTGCTCCAACGTGAGTCCTTCCCATAGCTACAGTTCTTAATTAACTGTTCCAGTGTGGGTCCCTTCCACGGGGTGCAGTCCTTCAGGAATGGACTTCTGCAGCATGGGTCCCCCACGGGGTCACAAGTCCTGCCAGCAAACCTGTTCTGGGGTGGACCTCTCTCTCCACAGGGGCTACAGGTCTTGCCTGGTCCAGTACAGGCTTCCCATGGGGTCACAGTATCCACCTGCTCCGGTGTGGGGTCCTCCACAGGCTACAGGTGGTCATCTGCTCCACCATGGACCTCCACGGGCTGCAGGGGGACAGCCTGCCTCACCATGGTCTTCACCACAATTTGAGGAGAAATCTCTGCACGGGTGCCTGGAGAGCTTCCTCCCCCTCCTTCTTCGCTGACCTTGGTGTCTACAGGGTTGTTTCTCTCACATCTTCTCACTCCTCTTTCTGGCCTCAATTGCACAATTTGGTTTTTCTTCCCCATCTTAAATATGTTATCACGGAGGCACTACCACCTTTGCTGATGGGCTTGGCCTTGGCCAGCAGTGAGTCAGTCTTGTAGCCGGCTGGCATTGGCTCTATCAGACATGGGGAAAGCTTCTAGCAGCTTCTCACAGGAGCCACCCCTGTAGACCCCCCCGCTACCAAAACCTGGCCACGTAAACTCAATACATCATGTTTCAGATGGGAGAGCCAGCTCATATTGCTATTGCTGGTCAGAAATGGCTGGTTTATACATCTCTTGCTACAGCTACAGAGCAGAATTCTGTGATATTTTTACCAATAGCAATTCATGTCTGCTAGTTGGAAAGGCCAAAGCTGCAAAAGGATCTCAAAGGGAGGACTCTGCATAGGGTCTGGGGTGGGGCTGGTTTCCTGGTTACTCTGAACAGGAAAAAAAACATTATATGTTCAGAATTTAAGAAGTTCTTTACAGGTGCTACCTGCTGTGTGGATTTCCAGGGACACTCAAATCTCTAAACATGCAACATCACCAAGAAAAAAACCACCAACAAAGCCAACAGGCAGGGGGGTACCTGTTCGTTGGTGCTTCACAAGTTCCTAGAATGAATTGTGCTCATATCTGCCACTGAAGTGGGGATTAGATGAAGCTAAGGCTCATCTGAACTGTAGCTAAAATAGTTTCTTTTGAAGTACTTTTTATCATTACTCAGATATTTTTGTGCTATGTGGATGTGTTCTCAACAACAGCACTCTATTAGTCCAAAATAATTTCCTAAATTCTGTCTGTATAGGCACATGGTTTACCTGTAACAGAAATTATTCATATGATGTATGCAGCCTCATTAAAGAACTTTTATAAAGATTTAGAAACTTTTATAAAAATTTAGTTTTATAAAATCTTACCTTTTATAAGTATTTAGCATTCTGTTGCATCTGATGCTGATGTAAAAAAATGTATCAGAGACTGTTATTTTGGAATAAGCAGTTCCACTAGGAAGCTAGAAAAATGTGCCTGATGATATTTTCATTTTTGAAATTAATATTCTGCTTCCACGTATGCATTTGTGAGATGGGAATATTTGTCGTGCAGTTAGTCAATAACGGTTATGAAAGAGATCAAGCAGAAGAAGAGAAGCAGTGGCTTAGCACATACAAAAGAGTCCACAAATTCAAGGAGGTTTGTGGACCTAAGAGATAACACCTTGGCTGCAACACTGCTAATCACTGTTTTTTCAGGCCTGAGAAGTATCACAGTATAATCTCATAAAATCTTTGTGAAATTGGGGCCTTTGAGTCACCTGAGAGAAGCTGTCCAGGAGCAATGTGTGAAAGGAAGGGAGTTACAGGGCAAAGGAAAGCACTGAAAAAACAGACTCATGCTAATACTACACAAATGCTTCTTGAAGCTGAAAATGAGAAAGCACAAAAGCTGGCAAGGGGAAAGATGAGGGAATGAGTAAGAGTCATGTACTCCTGATGTTGTTTTTTACCCTTTGTGCTATGTGTTTCATGCCTTAGGGTGAATTAATAATACTCTGTTTTGAAGACAAATTAACTTACCTTGATTAATGCATAATACATTGTTTTGAAGACAAATTAAATTACCTTAATTAAATTGCTAGTTGTGGGTTCTCAGAAAAAAGGTGCACCCATGAGTCAAAGGTGGGTGCACATTTGGGTTCACACACTTGTAGGGGGGATGCGCAGGGCAGGAGGGAGGTGCACTGCTGAGCAGCCCAAACCACGAGTGTCCGGCTCTATCCAGAAAAATTAGAGGGATCCCAAACACAGTTGATCCCAAAACCTTTGCAACCACAGTTGGATTTTTCAGCATTTAAACCCCAGCTGTTTCAGTGCCACTGCATTATGTCCTGATATTACAGCAGCGTGAATGGCATATCTGGCCATCACAAAAAACCCCTTCCTTTTTCAACAGCTGACATATCATACAGAACCAGCAACTAGTATAATTTAAGTAAGTTGTGTCTGTCCCTTTAGGAATAAAGGGCTAAGAGCCCTTTCCCTGGCATATTATTGCAGTGATACAAATGGAGGAATCAAGTATATTTTAAACAGGGGGCATTTAAAGACCAAAATTGTGAACAAGCCAGTGAGACTGACTCTATTTCAGAGTTTAGCCAAAGAAAAATTCTGATAATAATTTTGGATATTGTCTGTCATCGTCTCAAACTGAAACTTTAAAAATTCCAATCCATATCTTTATACCTTGATACATATCTTTATACTTTTATATCTTTACACTTACCTTCATGTCTTCATACCAATCTTTATTAACCAGCAGAATGTAGAACCACCTAATTAAAATACTGATTCTTGGAAACAAATAGGGATTTACCTTTTGTGCAAGGTAGGATTCTAGCCTTGATTTTAACCAAGAAGATGTACCTCGAAAAAAAAATCCAGGCAACTGAAATGGAAAATAACTAAAGGCAACATAAACACTCATAATTTTTAACCACTTTGTGAAGTTTTTAATGGGTCACTGCAGCAGAGTACAGTTTTGGGTTGAGGAGAGTTGCAAATCCACTAAACCTAATGGAAACAGAAGCAACATATAATTAAGGTGCCCTCAAACACTTCATAAACTCTCAGATAAGAGTTTAAGTGTAGTCTTTTTCCTTTGAAACATTCTGCAGCAAAGCACAGCAACAGCATCCCCACACAGCTCAGGTTGGAAAGGAAAGATAAGGATACTCTGCCCCTTGTTGTATCAAGAGAGCAATATTGGGAAGGAGGACTGTGACTGTACGTGCTGGAATTTGGTAGGGGTTAAAATTGAAAACATTGCAAAATGCCATGAGTGCTGTGATGCCAATATAGGATGGGGATATCAGTATGAGCATAGTCCGACATGCCTGAACGCAAGCATCCTGTTGAGGATGCCTGCACTGTTGATATTTCACTGTTTTAATTGCAGTAATACCTAGAGGTTAAGCTCTGCTGTGCCAGCTGCACGCATTCTGTGGCGATACACCTACACAATGTGCCTGCACTCCACAGGTTCTGCTCAACTCACAAAAAAATACCCGTGACCTTCAGCTTCAAGGTGCTTTAAGCAACCCTGCCTTGCTGCAGGGCAGAGGTAGGTTATGACACTGCCCGCTCTCAGTGCTAAATCAGAAGCCTTTTCCAAATGCCTTTCTACTATTTCCCTCGAGGGAAGTGAAAATTTTACTCTTTCTGTTGGGAATATGTGGGTGTGAATCCCTGCAGGCTGGAGAGCGACAGAACCGTGTCCTGCCACCTCTGTAAGTGTCCTCATCCCCAGGAGCATTGCACATGATGCAGGAGGCACGGCCGCTGCTCCCTCCCACACCACTCCTGATTTTAGTGAGAGGGATCCCAGGGGATGCAGCTTCTCAGTCTTGGTGGAAGAGTGCTGTGTTGTCCCTCGGGCACCACTATGCTCAGTTACTCCATCAGCACTCCGACAAACTCAGGCACCAAACTTCTACACCTTAAATTACGCTGCTGGGATCAGGAGCTGTGATGCCTCAGGTGGGCATCCAAGTCAGGCATGCTAAAACTCACCCAGAATTTCCAAGCAAGGACGTAAAAATAACATTTCTCCACATGTTTTTGGCTCTTGCTCTCTCCATCCCAACATGGATTAAACAAATCTACAGCAGGAGATGCCAAAGGGTAGGATGTTTTATGTAGATTATTTGCACACACAACTCACGTGTAGTCAGGAGCAGGGATTTCAAATGCTGCCCAGTAGCGAAGCAGAGAGGAACATGCCTCTTCTAGGTCCTCATTACAATTTTCTGCAACATTTAAGTTAGAAGTCTGTAAGTGATATATCTAGTCTTCATTGCTGCTCTTCATTGGGCTACAAAGACCTTGGGACTGTCACTTCTAATTTTTTTTACATCAACTCCCATTTACTTTTTACCCCAAACCTTAAATTGCCAAATAGTTCTGAGAAACATCTCCATGGAATTGAGATGCTGTTCCATACCCTTTGCAAATGTAAATTAACTAATCTTGCAGGAGTAATTGACGGAAAAGTAATTTCCCTTTATCATGACAAACAGTATTGCAGTATGAGAGTAATGACTACAATTTAAGCAGCTATGAATTGTGCATTAGGGAGCTCTAGGCCTGAATATTGCTCACAATGAAATTTAAATTGCATTTTTTCTGTATCTAGCTGTTTATAAATAACACTGCAGTTACAACCACAATAGTCATTTTTTGTCACCAATTTCTTATTGTCACTGGCAGTAGAAATAAAAGATCTAGCTAGCTGATGGTCAGTGCAGTAAATAGAGGTTAAAATACTCTTTGTTACACTCAAATTTCACTGGAAATGGGAAGAAACCAAAATCCTAGATTCAACCACAGAATGAAGTGTAAGTGCCTTGAAAACCTAAGCAAATATTTAGCAGCTAGGATCTCTTTGGTAGCTGGTAATACAAAAAAACCTGGATACAAGACTCCTTCAACTCTGCCATATAAATTAAGATTTTGATACAAATTTCTGTCTTGGATCTTACTCTCACCCTATCTGGCAACCGTACTGAGATGCAGAAGAATAACTAGTGTAATGTGTATCACAGTAGCCCTCAAAGCCTGCTGGATCTTGCACACTCGTACTTGCATGGGTGTGCCATAAGCTCTACAAGCTTCCGTAATTTGTAATGCGCTCTGTGCTTGCATCCATGGTGCAACAACCCCCTTCTGACTGTGCAGGCACCCCACATGCATAGGATCATAGAATTGTTTGGGTAGGAAAAGACCTTTGAGATCATTGAGTCCAACCATTTATGCTGCTGAAATCCTTTATTTATAGTTAGCTTGTGAGACTGATCTTCCAGTGAGTGCATAAGGGATGGCTAAGGGACAGTCCTGCTCATGGTTTTGATGTGGCTATTTTTACAGCTTGTCAGCATGACAGAGTACACCAGCAATCCTCTCTTGACCGTGGTGGATCTTCCTGTAGGGCTGGAGCTCAGGGTCTGGCACCCGTACTTTACATGTATTTTACTACATGTGGACATAAAATCTATGAGGACATTTCCTAACAACATCATTGCACACACAGCTGTAGTCACAGCCATCTCCACACTGAGTTTTTAAGTTGGGTGAGCATGGGCTGTCCTTTACCCCATGGACAGTGATGCTGGAGCCACAGGTGGTAGAGGCAGCCACATCTGCAGCAGGAGGATGCTGGTCTTCAGAGCTTATCCTCCAGCCTGGGTGCTGTGTGCATGTACCCAGCAACTCCCAGCTTCTTGGAAATGCCTTGTCTGACAAATGCAGCACTACCTAAATGGTAGGAGAGGAAGGCAATAACATGTTTTCTTTGTATATATTTAAGATATCTTTTCTTGCTCTATGGTTGAGTCATTGCCCTCAAATTCTCACTGTTTTTACAAGAGGACTGAGTCCTTAAGAGAGGGCTTCAAAGATGAAAAAAGGTTTGTTAAGGCAGGGGGTGAGGTTTGTAAAGCAGACATAGGAGATGACATCAAGAAATGCAAAGCAAAGCAGACATGGGCATTGCTGTGCAATGTGTGTTGGCTCCACTAAATGGAAATGAGCATCTATTACATTTTTATAAACCAGGTAAAAACAATAGCAATAAACTAGCTTCAGTGTAAATACAAGCTCTGCTGCATGCTCCTCTGTGATAATGAGATAATTTACTGATGTAAAGAGCTTCTTTTCTGCAGTCTGGGAATTAGCTAACCTAGCTGTGTATGCAAGATATTAAAAAATACCCTGGCTTTCTAATGTCCCTCACAGGGAAGGATCTAAAGGATCAGCAGAAAAGACAACAGGCTGAAATAGCAACAAAGAGGCAAGTGAATAATTTTGTGCATTCAGGGCTCTTCTGTAGGTATTTTTGTGCAAGCATCCCTAACACTGTCTTCCGTTCCTTTGACCCTTTCTTACCGCTCTGTAACTTTAGAGAGGTACAGATATCACAAAGCCTGTGAAGGAGCAAAGGAAATAATCAACCTAAAGATGTAGATCCCAATACTGTCAAAAAAGCATAAGATGTCAATTAATGGAATAAACAGTTTCCTGTGGCAGTTGGTGAGAATTTACCTTGAAAACAGAAATATTTAATCTGAAAACATACACCTTGAAACTGGTTGTACTTGAAAGCCAGTACAGTAGAGCAAATTGGAAACCTCTTAATAGTTGCTAAAATATTTTCTCTTTAACTGAGACCAGCATATTAGTTTCAGTCTGAGAATAAATATTTTGAGTCAATAATTTTTTGATAGAAATCTATAATTACCTTTGCAATATTGCTGGTATCCATCTACTTAGCAAAGACTCTGACTTTATTAGCCATTTAATCATCTGAAATACTCTATTACCAAATGCTCAGAGAGAACAATGCCTCTGTCAGATTCTGCAGCTGTTGGGTTGTGTGTTTAATAACCTGTTATATTTCAAGACCTGTAGAAAATAGTCACTGAAACTTTTCTTCATTTAATCAGTTCTCAGATTTAAGATATGGCCAAACTAAATCTTTCTTTGAAGGCAGCTTCACAGTTTTCATCCTCACCTAAGATTGAGATTACCCCAAAGTCTCTGCCACCAGTCTGTGTTAATCCAAAATTTTTTAAAAGTTGTGATTTTAAGGTCACATCCTTGTGTGTATGACGGCTGATGGGGATTCAGCCCCAACCTCAGCAGGAGCAGGACAGGGAACTCCTGGTGCTGCATCTCCAGAGCCATGGCATCCACCCGTGGTCTGGCCAGAAATCCTATCTGGTTATGAACCTCCAAACTGCCAAGAAAATGATGGAAATAAGGCCACACCTGTCAGCGGGGATGTAGCTCTGATGTAAATGACAGTCATTGACTCCCAGTCCCTTTCCCCTTTCTCCATGAGGTCGCTTTCTGGAGGCAGCCCCAGGCAATGTACCTGTGAGCTGGGGGAATATTGTTCTTCATGCTCTGGCCAACTCTATGTCTTTTCTCCAGGAGACACTATGGGAACAGAATTGCAACGGGAAAGTCTCCAGAAGTGTGGCAAGGCTTAGAAAGCATGAAAAAATGTTAGAGACCATATGCCTGAATCTCCTGGTAGAGCTGCACCCATAAGTAAATCCCACATCTTTTCTTCACGCGAGGCGTCTCTTGCCAAGTTAGTCAAGGAGGCCAGCTTTTGCTAACTATGTATTTTGGCTAACAGATCTAGGGCTCAGTCAGTGTCAGCAGCCTGCAGAGTCAAGACAGCCAAGAAAAGCCCTCTAAAGAGCCCAAACCTTGTAGGTCAGCACAGTAAAGGAACAGAAACACTGGGATTCAGAACAGGGAGGGTAACTAATGCTTGTCTTCATTTAAAATAGCAAATTATACAGCTGAAGAATGGAATAACCTAGTATCTGGTTTGTTCCTCTGCCACTGCCATGCTCTCCATTGCATTCTTTGCCATGAGTTCAGCCCAGATCATCTTCCCACATTGCTGATCCCAGATTAAGCTACTCAAAGGGCACAGAGTATGAGGGAAAATGCTGCTTTTCACAGATTGCAAACCAAGATCACTTAGTGGGTTTCCCAAGCGTTAGGACCCCAGAGACAAGAGATTTGGCTTATGGCTGGTCAGGGAAGGTCCTGCAGCTGCCTGGAGGTGGGAAAATAAAACGGTGTTTTTATTTTTATGTTGTTGATGAGACATCAGGGTGGGTCTCTCCAGATGGAAAGACAAAGGGCAAATGGAGGTCAGGGCTATTACACTGATTCAACAGATGTCTCCTTGCCTTCCTGGAGATGATGGTAATGAGACCAAATAGTCCCTAGCCCTGCTCATGTTGAAGACTTTCTGTGTTAGGAGGACTTTTCTTTGCTGTACAATGACTGCACTGACAGATGGCTTCACAGCCCCACTTTGCTCCAAACTTACCTGCACTGAAGGTTAGGGTGTTGGCAACAAAACAACAGGTAGAAGAAGTAGAAACTGAAGTCCACATTCATCTAATAATTTTCAGATGAGCATGAGCTGCAGGGCACCACAACAGAAGTAGTTCAAGTAGAGATGTGTTTAAATTAAAAGTTAACTATATTTAAAGTTTTAAACCCTATTAAAAAATATGTTTAAAGTTTACTAGGTTAACTTCACATGGGAGTGTAACGAAAGCAAGAGAGGCAGATGATAGACTGGAATTTGAATCTGCTGTTGTTAGGTGAGCTCAAAGAGGGATGACCACAAATCAGTGTTTTTGGAGAGGATGAGAGAGAATCACAAGTTGATCTTCTGAAATCAGGATGTGAAGAGCTTTGCTTTGTATGGATTTAAATGAGGTAGTTCAGAGGGTGTCTGAATATTGCACTGAGGATAGGATGCTGGCCTTACATTGCCAGGATCTGGCCTTTATAGAGCAAGATACAAGCATAGTCAGTCTAGAGAGAGGACTCTTTTGGCAAAGCCTTGTGGAGGGAGGACCCTTTTGGTGAGGCTTTGTGGGCTGTTGCATTGCCATGGCAGCAGTAAAACGAAGGACGAGAATGTCCAAGCAACGTTGTAGTGGCATTGCATCTAACATTAAGCATGTCAGTAGTCCACTTACATCATACTGAAGTCCAAATTATTTGAATTACTTTCTTTAGGAAGACTGATGTGCCTTTTGTCTCCAGGTAGTGTCCAGCCTTCTCAAGTCTGGTTCCTGTACATCCTCAAAGCTTCTGTTTTATGTCCAACCTTCCAGTTGTTTGAAAGTTTTTTGTCATTTTCTTCCTCTAGATCTTTTTCTATGTTGGTTTTTCTCTCTCAGTGTCTAATGCATGCATTATCATATGGGCTATGGCATATTCTCTGAAATAAAATTCTTCTTTAAAGCACATTACTACTGGGTAACTCTCCAGGGAAAACTGCCTCTTGTGTTGTTATCTGTTTCATTTATCCCAAAGCACATCCTCACCCAGGTTTAAGTACATCTGTGTCACATCTCCTTTACTTTATGCCATTTCTCAGCCCCTCCCACTTTTCTCCTTCCTGCTCTGTTGTTTTAATTCTCTTTGTTCATCTGATTTAAGCTGTCAGCTCTGCCAAATCTATTTGGCCCAATTATCATCTTAATTATGGAGATTTACTCCACAAAGATGGAGTAAAAGGAGTTATTCTGATATTGCTGATACACCAGGATTTGAGTCTGGGACTGATTTCATTCATTCAGTTGCATGCATGATTTTGGCAATATAATTGAATAACAACCTGCTTTCATTTAGAGTTCTCAAACCAAATTTAAAAATTTTAGAAGATGAATTCTGAAAAAAATCCTTCTTATTATAATTGTCTGTCTAACAAACAATGTCACCTGGCAAACAGGAGTCGCTAAAGAAGCTCCTGACAATACAGTCAAAAGTGGGAATAATGTAAATCCTTCGGTTCATCAAGAACAAAATATTTTTCCATTAAATACAGTTTTAACCTTCCTTAGTGCTTCTCTTTCATCTGATATTCGGCTCACCGAAGCTACATTTTCTCAAAGCGTCACATTTTGGCTGAAAACACAGCGTGGCTTCTTGCCAGACACAATGATTTAAAGATATTTGTATGCTTACTTGACTTGCTTTGAATGGACATAACTGCTGGGTTTTGTACTGTCAGCTCCTTACATTCCTGCAGTGAACTCTTTCCTGTTACGCTCCGGGTCTCCCAGACTCCTTGCCTCTACAGGTTAGGGGACACTGAAAATATGTGTAACCCTAGAGTGCGATGACAGCTTTTGCAAAGCTTGTTGTTGACTGGTGCCGAGTTGAGCAATGATGGGTCCATCGGGGAATTTAGCCATGTGCCCAGAGCCTGCCCAGGAATGTCTGCTGGGGAAGCGGTTCCCTGGGCAGCGATGCCTTGTGTTCATCTGAGCTGAGTCACAAGCCAGAGGGAGAGTCTCCAGAGCTGCTGAAATCCCGTGCATGAGATATCCACACAACTTTCTTCCATGGGACAGAGAGGGAAAAGAGATACAAATAAGGGTCTGTAGACTTCCATTAAAAGATGAAGAAATGCTTTTGCTGAAGCTTGGCTGTCTGCTTGGAGCACCCAGTGCAGCGTGGGGGACCATGTAGCACAGAAGCCATGGATGGGAAGCATCTGCTGACCATACGTGCATGTTTACCTGCAGACCATGCCCTGGTGACCACCGTCGCTTTCTGTTGTGATATGTGGCTCAATCTTTTTCCTGGCCACATTGCAGCTGTCAGAAGGTGACACCAATAAAGGAAATCGGCTGTGAACTGACACAGGTGTAACCATGACATATACTAAAAATATTTCAAAGCTATTCAGCATCTTTTATTTTCTGTGTAGATTCACTTCTTCTGGCCCTTCATGATCTCCCTGACCTTGCCATGTGTCTGTGAGCTGCTGACACTTCAGCTATGAGTTATGACAGAAGTTACAGATCTGTGCAGTCCTGTTTTATGATGATGATTTACTGTTTGTATTACAGTCATGCCTAGAGGCCTCAAGCAAGATCAGGGCCTTATTGTGCTACTCACCATATAAACATGCATTAAGAGACAGTCCTGCTCTGAAAAGAGCACAAACAAAAGGTGGAAGGAGGAACAGAACCCCAGAGATGTGAAATGCATTCCCCAGGGCAACCCAAGGATGAGTCCCAGGGCAGGGAGCAGCAGCGCTTGCCTTCCTTGGCTCCTGCCTGCCTGTATGTGCACTGGGCTCCACTATCTGCTGTCTCTCCA
>NW_010290450.1:32726-51193 GCF_000700745.2 Antrostomus carolinensis | reverse complement strand
TGCTTTGCCATGCCTCTGCCCATGGCCTGAAATCAGGCACATCTCTGCCTCCTCTGCACGGGTGCTTCAGGTGCACTGGTGCCCATGCAGATCGCTGCTTCTGCTATGCTTCCAAAATTATGTTCTTTCCATTGTTTTTTCACCATTTACCTGACAGTCATTGCTACCAGCAGAGTTGTTGGTTATCACCTCCAAACTGAGATCACATGGCTTCATGCCTTTTCAGAGCAAAATAAAACAGGTAACTTTAAAACAATTGCTATGTTAGATGCAGATGCAAGATATCTTTGGTGCAACAGCAAGACCAACAATGTACTAAACTGAAAGCACAGAAATGTACTATGGGACAGCTGCATCCTACCTCCACTTATGGGGATTGGATCTCACTTCTGGCTGTGCCTAAACACTACCCTTGCTTTGCCTTTGCAGAAGTCAGGGGATAATTGGAGTACAATGTTTTTCCTCCTTTTGTAATTGTTATTGCACTTGGCATTATGACCAGAGCTGCTCTCTACATACAAAAATGCATTTGCCAGAGCTTAACCTGAAAGCTGAGTGTGTGGGCTAGCATCAGTCGTTAATATGAATTATACATTGGCTATTGCTTTGAAAACACTCTGAGTTAGCTCTTCTGAAGTGCAAAACTCTGTCTAGGAAAGAAAAATGAGATACAGACTTGGCCTGAAGATTTTCAAAGAGGAAAAATCCAGACTGTACTTAGGAAAATACTTGGTTATGCCCTTTAGAAAAACAAGGAAACAAAAATACTGAGAACTGCTCTGCCTCTCACTGCTGACAGGAATACCAGTACAACAGTCAAGAGTAGGCAGACACACTGAGATGATATTCAGGTGACAGGAGGTAGTAAATTGTGAGGTCGTAGTGGGCTGTGAGGGCTTACAGGAGACTCTCCAATGCAGCTAGATGCCAAGGGCTGCTAAAAGAAGCAGAAGATGCAGAGAAAGTGTGAAAGTGTGAGCTGCATCTGAGGGCAATGGAAACATTATCACACCGGTAAGGCCACTGTCAGAGCCACACAGGAGGGCAACCTGCCCTTCAGCAAGCCTCTGTAACAGGAGCTTGCCAGAAAATGGCACAACTTTTATCTCCAGGCAGATATTCAGCCTGTCTTGCAACATCCAAGCTATCTTTTGGTGTTTTCCTGACAGAAAGTGCTTACTCCAGCTAAGGTCAATATATTTTCATTAGCTTAATATTAACACTGCAATGGTGGCAGGTGGGGCCAGGCAGACATTTTTCATCTACTCAATCTTCAATGTAGTTCAAGAGTGCAGCAAGGAGCTGAATCACAAATACATCCAGGAGTGTTTGCAAAATGTAGGAATTCCTCTCGGAGGAGAGGAGCATCCAGACGTCCCAGTCCCACCTGCATCTTTCCCAGGGCGTGCTCTACCAGTTGCTGTGTGTGTGTCAGCCAATGCTCATTATATCTGCATGATACTATCATTATATAATCCAACAAGGATTGGAGACTCTCCCCATAAATGTGTTTAAAAGGTTTTATGCCACTTCATTCTTTTACATGGATGCAAATAAAGTCATAAAAACAATCTCTGCACCAAGTCCATTCTGCTGGCAAAGTGGTCCACCAGCATCTCATCCTCAGTAGAAGCTTTGCTGTTGTGTGATTCAGAATTTTCTATTAATTCCCTGTTGTCATCCATCAACTCATGAGTCTGAAATTTTCTGCAATTGCCTGAGTAAAGCAGTGGTTGTTTCCTCCAGCTCCTTGAAAGAGGGCTGGTTCCTGAACTGACATTTTTTACCAGCACAAGCCTTTTTTTGATAATGAAAAACAAGTCACTGAGTGTTTTCCACATTGTGATGTTTACCTAACATCTTCATACTTCTTTTTGCATTTCTTTTTTTTTTTATTCCTCCTGTAAATGGACACAAGGAGTGGTGCTGGCCGCCTTTGCACTCAGTCCAACCACTGCCCCATACCTCAGTGTAGATGTCAGTGTGTTACATACTGCTCTATGCACTGACAGAGAAGCAACCTCAGCCCAAAATGAACCATCAAACAATTCTGCTCTCACCATACAGACATTTTTATGCCTTGTCTATGTGAGACAGCTCAGGCTTTCCCTTTGTCATCAGAACTATGAGGGTGATCTAAGCTTCTTCAAGTGCAAGAGGCAGAGTGAGTGGGACACACAATTTTATGGCACCAGGCTTTGCTACTTCCACTTTTTAGGGAGCAAGTTCACTTCTGATGTGGCACATGGTCTGTAAAATAACTTAGCAGCAGGTCCCTTCGGGAAACCTGGCAGAGCTGAGCTGCCTGTGGGACTCCCCTCAAGCTCAGACACCCAGGCTGGCCCCTTCTTTGAAAACACATACAACACCAGCAACAGCATGAAGAGGTTGGAGCATCAAATCAGCATCGTTGTTTTTTGTGGAAACATACCCATGAATAGCTTGGCTGCTGTGCAAACAACCTAACATGGCAGCAGCAGTCAGGGACCTCTTGCAGATTGGATCACAAGCGTATTCATTGACTGCAGTGGCACTGTTTGTAGGAATAAATATTATACCTGTGAGGTGGAAATGTGTTATTAAAGCCATAAAGATAACAACATTGCTCCTAAGTGGACAAATTTAGTGCAGCATCTATTACTGTTAAATGGCAAAATTACAGTTGTAACAATATGGAGATGTAAATGTAATCGTGTATAACATTGTGTAATCATTAAAATCCGTATAAATTTTGCGCACTCAAATTAAACACAAGTGACTACTGTTTGACACCTGAAATATTAGCATAATATTCATGCCATATGGTTGGCATTTTCTGTTTCTTATATCTGTCACTCTTCATTCTTGTCAGCTGCTCACGAGAACTTGCCAGATAATATCTGCACCATTGCCAAAAATGTCTAACAGCTGGTGTAGCACTGGTTAAACACTCCATAATGTTTCAGACTTTAGTGCTCCCATCTATACATTAGAGAGCTGATTCTCAGAGCAGATGTTTAGCTTTGTTTTTCAATTAACTTCAGTCTGCTTTTCTGTCAGTGATGTGTTTTTCTGCTCCATCATGCCACTGCCTTCTGTGAGATGAGTGAGCTCAACAGCATCCGGGTTTTGATAGCCCTAAAACACATAAACTGGCATGGTAAACTCTATGCTAAAAATGCAGTCTGCAGTCTACTGCAGTACCTGACATGGGCTCAGGGGCTGGACTTGAGCTGCAAACTTGTAGACACCAGTTCAGATCACCTATTAGCTGAGGCAATGATACCTTATATTTTCCCATGTCCTCCTTGCAGCACAAAGATGTGCATCTGCTCGATGCCCTTGGTACCACTGGCCACCAGAGCTCCTCTGTGACTCAGAAATTTTCACAGAGGGACCTGAATGCCTAAATGAGTCTCCTGAGGGACCCAAACCATAACATGGGCTTAAGGCACAAGCACTGCATGGGAATGATTTAGAGCTCTGTCCCCCACAGCTGGGGGGAGGGCAGCAGGGTCCATACTGGCACACAGGCTTGCAGCTGGAATGCAACCCAGGGCCCTAAATTCACCTTCATCCCTTCAACTTGCAGGCTTTGAGGCCACTAGTGGAGGACTGGCCACAGGAGACACATTTCTGATTCTGTAAACACACTTTTAAAAAGTGCTAATGACTAAACCGGAAATTCTCCAACATCTTCTGTGTGGATATCAGTGTGAACACTGAGCGTACTGAAATCTATGTAGCTGAGTGATTTACATATTATGATTTATGATGAGCCAGGCACACAGACACCAATGAATTAAACAAACATCCAATTTCATAAACAATCTGATTTTATGGGAAGTATACACAGCTCCCTCGGGGCTGTGAGTTTAAAAGGCTGATTTATGCCTTTGGGAAAGAGGACTCCTTGCTTTTTCATTTGTCTGTTCTTTTCCTGGAGACAAGGAGTTATCTTGCCTTTTGCTCCTTCAGGTTCACTTCCAAATGAAGTCACTACCCAGTTAAAACACTGGGTTGAATTTTGAGACACTATGGTGGAGGGCACTCACTGAGAAACTGCTAAGACATCCTTCTGTCCCTAGACAGCTTTGTAGGGACAAAAATGGGGAGAAAACAGTGCTGAGGAGAGGAGACTTCTGCTCCTTCAGAAGTGGGCAATTTGATCCTGCTAGTCTGCTTTACCTCATGCAGACAATGACCTAAAACATGTTCTTTTTACAGAGAAGCATTTTCATTTTTGCTGCTTTTTGGCATAGGACACCCTTTCTGAACTGGGACTCCGCTGTTTCAGCTGCCATACAGACACACAACAAAAAGGTGACAACTGCCTGAATAAACTTCTCATCTAACATAAGGCAAGAAACGGAGTATGGACAGGCAAAGAATGCAAGTAAATATATAGGTTTATGCTGTAGAAAGTGGTCTTAGCATGCCATCACCAACAGCAGGCTATACACCCACTTTTGCCATGTGGGATGCAGAAACATTGGCTATTCAGGTAGTAGCTTGTGCCTCTCATTTTCCTCTTCTCTGCACATGCAAACCTACTCAGATGGAAGAAGTATAGGCAGAAGAGTCGTGGGTTGCATATATCAGAAAATAGATTTGCACCAGTTTTATTCTTTGCAGACGTTCCCGCCCCTGTACTGCATCCCTGGAAATTATCCATCTTGGATAATGGATGGAATTAGATTAGAAACAAGACAAGATGCGATTACTCATTGAGGATGAATTGGATAAACTGGAAAAATGGGGCCTGCAGCTGGGCCTGTCAGTGTCTGGTTTGTGTGTGCATGGAGGAGTCACAGAGGATTTTATCCTTGGCTTTAGCTGTAATAGGATAAACATATTTTCTGTTTATTGTAATATAGCCTTTTACCCACACTGAAAATCATTACGGAGCCATCATCTGTCACATAATGGCTGGTATCACTTATTCCAGTAAGGTGCCATCCACATGAAGTCCCTAAGTTGAAAAAAAACCCTGTGATTAAAACTAAAATAAGCTTTATCTTTGATGAGGAATAAAGAAGCTACCTTAGGCCAGAGAACTCCAGCACAGGAACAAATGTCAGCCCACTCACTTCTCAGTCCAGGCTTGACTCTTTTCTGAAGGAAGACCTTAAAGCTTTCCCTCACTACCAGGGTTTGCAAGTTCATTCTGAAGTGTACAAGCAAATGGGACAAGCTTAATTTGTTTAGGTGTTTGGCATATCCCTATAAGTGCTTTTCTTTTTCTTTAGGCATTTGGACATTGTTGAAAGTCGGGCCATCAGATTAGCTTAAGGACAAGCCAGGGGTATGACACAGCTGAGAACGCAAGCCCTGCTTTTCCTCTCACACCTTTACATGTGAATGTGCTCATTGTCACAGTGAGGTTTTGAATTCCACAGTTAAGGAGGGAAAGCAGAAAACTTCTGTTAATGAATGTTCATGTTTGAATATTTTTTTATCTGTAGGATCCTTGGACTGTTTTGACGTAAATATTTCATTTTACACAGTAACTGAGACGAAAGATTTGGCACAATGCTACACCACTGAAACCGAAGATATTGGTTATCAAACTATGATGTTCTGCTGCAAAAAAGATGAATAAAAAGAGTGACATAAGTAGACGTCCCTGGAGGCAAAACATGTAGTACAGTGCAGCCCGTTACTTCGCAATGTAGCACACATACATGTGATTGTAATCCATCATTTTTACCACCACCTTGAGCAGGATTATAGCCAACAGGTAGGGCCATAGAGGTACCTGTAATCCTAGGCAGTAGGTTCCTTTCAGCTCAGACCATCGCAAATCTGTCATTTGTGGTTTTCCATTTGTGCTCTTTAGTTTACAAATGTGAATTTTTTGATGGAAATTGTTTCAGTGCAAAGGTAACCAGGCGATACTTTTGACTGAGGGCCAGCCAGCAGGTCAGGAAATCGGTTTTGCACTTCTTGTTGTTGATAGGTTTAGCTATGGGACTTTTTAAAAAAATATAATTCTTTTATGTCTCTGTATTTATATAAGATATATTAACATGAAGTTTCCAAACTCAGGCCCCATCCTGTATATTCTTTGCGCATGTACTTAAAGCATTTGAGTTGTCCCATTAACTTCAGCAGATTAATCGGGTACATAATCAGGTGTGTATAATATTTACAGGGTCAGGGCTTAATTCCTAACAAGACTACAAAAGAAAGGCAATGCTAAGCATGGTGGTTATGACACAAAATTGTTAAATGCTTTTTCTTTTATGTGCTGCTCAGGCCATTAAAGCCATGTGGATAGACCCTACTGTCTGCATGGGCCTGAGAGGCTGGCCCATAGGTCTCATGCAGGATGTCACTTGATGTTCAGCATAGGAAAGCATCCATATATATGTCAAGTCACTGCAGTTGCTAAAGTGAAAGACAGAAAAATATAAATAAAATCTGTTTTTCTTTCTTATTCTATTCCTTTCTTCCTCTTTTATGTTGCTATATCATGTCAGTGCCTTCTGCTGACATGGACATCAGCAGCAGTAGCTAAGTCCTTCATGGACTGTAGAGGGGGCACTGCACTGTGCTTGTTGCAATTAACATTTTTTTCATTGCAACTGTTTGGAAGGATAGATTTAGGGAGGCTGAAAGACTGAAATAGTTGTCTATATTGAGCATCATTTTTATAATGGACTTTATCAAAGATTTTGTAGACTTCTAAATCTTTAATTTCTCAGAACTCCTCTTGAGGCTGCTATGCTTCCCCCAGCTTCATAGTGTCAGTAGCAATGACTTAAAGGAAAGTCAGTCAAAGCAATTATGATAAATCACAGTTCAAAAAATACATTTTTTGTTTTACCAGTACTTCTCTAAGAAATATTTTGCCAAATTTTAGCACAGAAAAATACTGTCATCTATTTAAATTTCTCAAGTAACTCTTAAGGGTTTCATTTGGCCAACACTTCTTGGCTCTGCGTTAATCTTGGAATTGTTTCACAAGAGACCCAGGGAACACCCACTGATAACAATGTCAAACATTCAATGTATTTACTGAACGTTTCCACTTGCTTGATCATTAAGGCATACTTTGAGGATGAGGTCACTGATGTTGTGAAAGTGTAGAATTTATGGGGTGATTTGAACTATAGGGGAGTCCTGACATGTTTTTGGCAAATACCGTCAGATCACGTGTACTGATGCCACTCAGAATTGTAGCTCTGGGATATAATCAGGTTCTAGCATGAACGTGTTGCGTTAGAATTCAAATCCTCTGATTACAGAGAAGAGGGGGAAAAAGTTATTTAAACAGGCCATGCATACACTGTAGGAATCTTTTAACAGAACACATTTTCTTGTCTGTTAAAACAGATGATTTAAACATTAAGTCTTCAAACAAACGAAAATGAAAATGTAGTTTTAGAAAATCAGAGGAGAAAGCTTTACATCAATGCAGCGTGCAATCACTGTGCTCTCCTCTTGAATCCTGCATTTAAGTTGGAGGGAGCAGCAAACAACTAAGTTAAGAAGGTGGCAATGGGACTGATTCACCAGCAGCATGGGCTGTAACTGAGTCTGGGCTCCCTGAACTGTACTCCTGGATTGGCCACCGACTTGCCAGGTAGCCTTGCAATAGAGCCTATTCGAGGCTTGTTTAAAATTGATTTAAATAATGAAAAAATCTTCTCTTGGATTTTAGCACCTTTTAGATATAATGATAATGACTTTGACTGCCTGAATTTGCCACTTTTCTGCTTCCACTGTTGTGAGAATATTGAAGTCCTTGAACGAAATGAAATGGGCAGAGGATCTGGATCTATGCAATTGCTGACTTTATCACATGCCTGTTGCCTGACTTTTTGTTTTCTGACTCTCTTTTTCCTCCAACCTCTTGTTTTGCACATTTAAATTGCAAACTCCTTCAGACAAGGTCCATTTCTCACAAGAGATTAGAAGAGTCTGTCATCTGTGGACATGTTGTAAGTCAAACAACTGTCAATGGCTGCTACTCATGCTAGAGGATTCAGCAGTTCCCTCCCGTTTTGTCTAAAACATGTAAATAAAGTCAGTTCAGGTATTGTACACATTTTAATCTTTTGCAAAGACATTAACCCTTTGACATTAGTCCCACTAATTGGACTTTGTTTCATCAGATGAACTTTTTTCCCTTAGCATTTTAAAAATCATGTTGTTAGCTGGTTACCAAGTATAAGAGACCACAGGTAAATGAACATCGTTTCATTGTGGGTTCTGGAAGGAAATACTCTACAGGTATTGACTTACACTATATTTCTTAATCCCACCTATAATGTAAAGAGTAAAGAAAACACAGAAAGAAATAGAATGAAAGACAGAAGAAAAGAGTGATTCTAGGAGTTTGGGTATACAGTTGTCAGATAAAGACTAAACAAGAGCAGCTAATCCATGGCCAGGGTCTTTTCTAGAGGACGCATAATTGATACAAAAAATGTTAGATTTGACACATATTTTATAAGGATCACTATCAGAATATGCACTGGAAGGTTTTAAGGAACAGTCCTGCTCTTGATATTCACCAAGTTTCACAGTTTGTGGAAATGTGCTCTGTAGCCCTAGGATTCCAGTTCTTACAGGAAAGGTCTTTGAATAACGTGTTTCAGAATTTCCTGACCACTCCCTGAAAAATTTTTTAAAATAACTTCATTTTATAGACACATTTGCACAAGATAAATGGTCAACTACTGTGATCTATTTTCTTGCCTTTATTTTTATTTAATGTTTTATATTCCTATTTGGATTAGGATTATCCTATGACACAGAAAGGACATCATCATTTTCTGTGAGAAACAAAGTGCAAAGTCTTCTGCCAAACAGCAAAAATTTATTTTGCTTTTTAGGCGGACATCCCTCTCCAGGTATCAGAAAGGACATCATCATTTTCTGTGAGAAACGAAGTGCAAAGTCTTCTGCCAAACAGCAAAAAAATTATTTTGCTTTTTAGGCAGACATCCCTCTCCAGGTACCTGAAACACATAGATATTAGAGAAATGGGTGTATTAGTGTTGCAAAGCTGACATTATCAGGTGCTGTATATGAGAAATGTCATTCATGAGTTGTCACACAGCTGTTATTAAGAGACTATTCAGCAGAACACAGTACATCATAGTGACTGTCACTGCGCTTGAACAGACACTGCCCGAATCCCTGCTAATGTCTTTAGGTCACATACTGCATTCAGACTGTTAAGCCTCAATCCTCTAATCTCTCCACGGGTTGAACTTCCATTGACTTTAACCTGCCCAGCCATATCCTTTAAAGCCAATCTCCCCCAATTATTGCACCACGTGCAGCCCCGCTGGACCTCTAAATCTTTCAAGAGGTTTGTAATTTGGTGCATTCCCTAAGGAAAGTTTGGAAGGGGTCCAGGGAACAGGGCTAATTTAGGAGACAGGAGAATATGTCTTCTGAAGAAATGGCTCCAAGACCTTAACATGTTGGGCCGTGAAAAAGGAGCAGGTGAGATAGGATTTAATTACAGTGTACAAGTACCTAAGGGGGTGAACACAGAACTAGGTCTAAATCTATAGCAAAAAGGTAAAATAGGAGGTCGTGGGCTGAAATTGAAGTGTATTTCCCTCAGCAGAAGGTTACTTATATATGTAATAATCTGGCAAACAAAGTAGTGGAAACCAGTAGCAGATGCAGGAATCCATTTATTACTGTTGTTGTGTGATCAGGTTGTCCTGCTGATGGTTCTTGTCAGTCATAAATGGCTCTTTTTCTGGGTTGTTTGGTGTTTCAGTCAACTATGCTTTATTTTTTTTTTTTTGGAGGAGGGGAGAGTCTTCAAAGCTGAGCTTCATGGTATAAAAAATACAGGCAATATCTAAAGGCTAACAGTAAGAAATACATAACTCTTTTTATCATTCCATGCTTTGAAGGTTTAGGTACTTAGTATTGTAGGTCTTGAAAAATGTCATGACTCTCTCTACAGTCTGGTGCTGCAGAAGGACACAGCAAATATTGCACAATTCTGATGAATTTCTGGCAAGTGAAAAGTAAGATTTCTGTGATATTGAAAACAGTACTATGGTACTCGTATAAATGGGCACCTCATTCACCCTTTTCATGTTTATGTAGTAGGGAAAAAATAAAAGATCTAGTCTGGAAGTTGAATACAGCATGTGAAGCATTAATTTAGGCTCCCTCTAAAAAAAAAATGGTGTATCTTCACTAATTTCCAATGGTTTAGTTTTAAGTTTTTGAATCAGTTTGTGCAGGAGTTGGCCCAGTTTCAGCTGATGCCTCTGACTCCTAAAAATGTCAGGACACATGGAGGTAACTGGGACATTGGTCTGCCCCTTTGCAAGCTGAGTAGCTTTGTTTTCACCCATTTCCAATCACTTAATCATTTACTAATGAAAAAGATGCTCAGAGAAAAGGTTAATGTGAGATTTAAGTTGGATTTATGGGGCATCAATAAGCAAGTTATTACTTTAGACAGTCTGCATAGATGCTGCAAGTTTCCTTAACAATGTTCAGAGTCTATTTACTCCGCCAAAAGTGCAAGAAAATAATGAGTAAGGCAGCAGCCATCAGCAGGGACACCTTCCACGAGACCAGGTTGCTCAAATCCTCATCCAGCCTGGCCTTGAACACTTCCAGGGAGGGGGCATCCACAACTTCCTTGGGCAACCTGTTCCAGTGTCTGACCACCCTCACAGTGAAGAACTTCTTCCTAATATCTCATCTAAACCTCCCCTCTTCCAGCTTAAAGCCATCTCTCCTTGTTTTGTCATTAATTGCCCTTATGAAAAGTCCTTCCCCAGCTTTCTTGTATCCCCTTCAGGTACTGGAAGGCCGCTATAAGATCTCCCCGGAGCCTTCTCTTCTCCAGGCTGAACAGCCCCAACTCTCTCAGCCTGTCCTCATAGGAGAGGTGCTCCAGCCCTCGGATCATCCTGGTGGCCCTTCTCTGGACTAGTTCTAACTGGTCCATGTCTTTCTTATGTTGAGGGCTCCAGAACTGGACACAGTACTCCAGGTGGGGCCTTACAAGAGAGGAATAGTGGGGCAGAATCACCTCCCTCGACCTGCTGGACACGCTTCTCTTGAAGCGTGCTAAAATTAATGCTAAAATGCTAAAATGTTTCCCCAAATTAATTAAAAAATAAAAGAACTAGAGTATTTGACCTATTATAATGTCATAATATGTCAGAGTAGTGTTACCAAATAGAAGCTTACTTTTAACACTTCTAAATGTTACCTTCTTCTAAACAGGTGTTGATTTTTTGGTGGGAAATAATTTTTCTCACAGTTTAATTAAAAGAACCATTTTTTAAATAAAATGCTTTTGAGTTTTGCTTCCATCCCATCTCCTCACATCCTTCCTCAGCTTGTCTTCTAGCTATATTGAAGAACCTGACACTTTTTACGTTATTTTGCAGCTCAGATAGATTGATTAATTCCCTGGGTGCAGTAGTCAATAAAATGCATAATGCAGCAATGACATTTTTTACAAAAAGTTCAGAGCACTGCTGTGGATTGCTTTATTAGATTATATATCTGTAAGATCTAGTTATATTAATCAACTTTAACAAAATACAACTAGATGGCACAGCCGTAAACATGCCAATCCAAGACTGTGTGAGCCTCAGAGAAGACACACCTCAGCAATCTATTTTGCTCTGATTCAGCCAGTCATTTGGAGCAAACCACCAACTGGGTTTAATCCTTTGTTGTTGTTGCTCTTTGGTGTGGTATCATCTGAAGAACTGTCTTAAATAACTGCATTAAATCAGAGCAGAGTAGCTAATGGAGGAGAATCACATCTCTGACCAAGAGATTTCTCATGGAAGAAATTCTAGATTTAGTTATTACAGCAAACAGTTCCCTTTGCCTCTATAGCTTATTTGATTCAGGAAATTGCTTTATGTTATGCTAGCAGAAAAAGTTTGTTGCGGACTTATTTTGCCAAAAGAAGTTGCATCTCTCTGGAGAGCAGTTTTCCAGGATTTTTTTTTTTTTTTAAGAGTAAACATGGTGACAGACTGAGAATTACTTCACAAAATGGTTTGCAGGTAAAAATCAATCTTGTTTCTAGTAACACATTACTTAAGATGAAGGGTAAAATACAGAGGCTTTTGTCTTTAAATCTGATGTAAAATTTAATTCCAGAAGTTCTAAAATGCAGAATGTTCTAAAAATTTTATATATATATATATATCTTCTGTTGTTTCCTACATTATTTTTTCCACCATAATTATAAGGGTTTGTGGGGTTTTTTAGTACTTTATGGAATCTTTAAAAAGAGAAAGAAACATGGAAAATGGAAAATGACCTTGAGTAGTTGGAATTATTGTAATTTGAATGAATGTTTTTTAATTAATTGCTGGCTAAGAATAAATGGTTCATTAATCTTCAATCCAATTAGAAGAAAGAATGATGCTAAACACATACTAGGAAACTGTGGGGTTGCATTGACCTATCAATGCTTTAAAAAATACTTAGTTTAGATGGCTGAAGTAGTTTAGATGAGTAAAACCATTCAAATCTTCCCTAAGTCAAACTTCTGTATACAAAGCGTAATACCAGCAACTAGCTAAGTGGTCTTCCAACAAGTTCAGTGAAAGTATTTTCACTTACATTTTTTCATTATCCTTTGCTTTGTGTTTCCACCTGAATTTAGGGTGGCAAAAAACCCCCACAACATCCTAGTCTCCTTTTAGTACTGAGGCACAACTTGGTAATGCTTTTACACTTTTTTAAAAGGCTTTTTAAGGTTTTTTAAAAATGATCCCTGATGTGACTCTAAACTTAGCAGTCTGTGATGTATCAGTATTTCTACAGTCTTCAACCACCCTCATGAACCTTTGGGGGCTGGCTGGCCAATATTTGTGTTTCTATATGCTCATAACGATCTGCTTCCTGGGTGGTTGGTTGTGCTTTCCATAGTTATTTTTGTCATGTCATGTTCAGAGGTACAGGCTGCAAGTTCCTTGAGCGGGGACTTATTCCTGTGAATTTTCTGCACTTCGCACAGTAGAGAGCTGATTCTTTATATGGCGCCCGGGTCCTACCACAATATAAATAACATTTTTTTATACTGGCATAACTCCTTTGATTGAAAGGGAGAGTCACAGAAAGAGGCAGTGAAGAAGCAGAGATTTCATCACTTTAAAATCATGGGTTTTGAAGCATATCTTCCTGTGAGATGTTATCCAGAGAAAGCAAGAATTATATTTTCAGAACTCTAGTGATATTTTTTAATCCCCATCAACCTAGTATTAAACGCATTCTGGATCTTGTAAGGTGTTGACATAGCGGCAAAAAAAATCCTGCCTTAGGCCACATTTTCTAAACCACAGATCCAACTTCAGATATGATGCTTTTAGTAAATTGACAGAGGGAGCTGTAAGAGTGGTTTAGATGATTCACATTATTCCTCTGGGCAGAGTCCCAGCTCAGAGTTCTCTGAGTCAGCTTCAGTGTTCCCTTATCAGGAGGCAGAGCATTGTTGGAAAACACCATTCTGGGGCTAAAGCAATTCTTCTGTTGTAACAGCCCTCTGGTATTGACAAATTTTTAGCTCCCTTTAATAGGGAAGTGCCCTATGCATGCCAGCTAAATCCAAAGCACTGCTTGTGAGTTGTCTTTGCATCATACTTTCATTTCTGAACTCTTTCTTTAAGATGACTTTTCACTTCTGTTTTCATCTCTCTACATTAGCTTGTTAGTACTGAAATTCAGTGATTTAACCAGGTTGTGGAGAAACATGCTACCAGTATTTTACTGTTATTCTATCTTTTTCTGCAGTTTCTTCCTTGTCCAGATGCAGTATCTTTTTATTGTGCTTGTATCCGCAAGCTTCTATATATCCACCCTTTTGACCTTCAGGTTTCAAGTACCTATATGTCGGCTTCTGTTGTGGTTTAAGTCTAAAAATGGACCTGCTGGCTTGCCTGGTATGGAAACTCAGGCCTGGTTAGGAAAAACACTGGAGGGTAGCAGCAACTGGCACTTTGGCCCACTTGTAGTCCTGTAAAAGTGTGGAAGTTTGGGGTGCTACATTCCCCTCCACACCCTCCTGACCCATCCTATGGCAAGACCCTCACGATGACCTATGTGTAGCACCCCAGACTGTAAAGCAGGACTCTCTTTCCTGGGAACAGATTTTCTGCTTAATGACATTTATGATAGATGGATCCATTAATCCAGAAGAGATGATGCTCTAACGGCAGCAACAGAGGAAGCTTCTCATTGATTGCCCAGGAGCTGGAACATTTGCTTTCTAGACTCTCAATCTGAAACACTGCTTCTACTTTCCAGGAAAGTCCATCAGCCATCAGGCTGCAATACAATCTGGCACGGCACAGTTCTCCTGCTAGCTCCAAAAACCCTGCTGAAAGGGATGTGAGATTTACAGGGCAAAAGATCATGAACAAGATGGTACTAGGGTCCATCTTGTTGCGAGAGGAACCACCCTGGAAAGGGAACTTCCCAGGCCCTGCTCTCTGCTGCCACTTCTTTATTTTTTGCAGTTTATTAATGACACTGAAACTCAAAAAATAAGCTGGGCTGAGTTATGGATCCACATGTAACTACGGAGTATGAGCTCACCCATTCTCTGACCAGTGCCAGTAAGGTGTCAGATCACTCCAAGTAACATATAGCTCAAAAATATCAAGCTTCACCCTAAATCTAAAACATTTCCAGCTCTCTGGAAAAGTGAGCCTTCATTTCCATCCATGGGAGCCCTCCCCAAAATCTCTCCCTTGCCATACTAGACAATTCTGCTCCTCAGGTCCTTTCCTTTAATCTTCATCCTCACTTTACAAACCAAGACAGAGACACAAAAGGCCTAATACCAGATGTATTCTCCATGTACAGTAAGCTTACAAAAGCAGGCTGGAGGCACCACCAGAGTCAGACAACCTGGCTTGCCAGATGGCAGAGCTGCCTGGGCTTGCCAGAAGGCAGAGCTACCTGTGCTGCCTGCTCCCTACCTGCAGACTGCCCTAAGAGAGATGCTTCTGGAGCTGATGGGAGGTCATGGACCATGCCCAGCCAAGGCTATGAGGACAGTCATGTTCCTGCTTGCAAGGTACCATTCACTGCAGAGCATCCATCAAGAGAAGGGGAGCATCAGGAGTGCCATCACGTTTAGCACAGGTAGGAAAATTGGGCATGCGGGGAAGGTGAAGGGGGAAATAAGGGGGAATTGGGTGCTAAGGACTGGCAGAGAAGTCTCTGGCAGAGGACAAGCCTTGGGCAGATGGAGCTGAGCAATTAGATTTTGTTGAGGGTGACTTGGGAAGAGCTTGGAATTAGCTTTTCTTGGTGTTTCAACCTCTCTCTCTCTCTCTTTTATTCTGACTCCCTGATTTTTCATAACTGTAGCAGAAAAATATCTGCTTACATCTCTTACTGACATAACCTTTTCTGCCATCATAGCTTTACCTTCTTGGCCTTTAACGTTTTCTTGATCTGAGACTATTATTGCTAACTGTTAGGAAGATGTAGAGAAGAAAAGTATAGCTTAATAATGGTGATCACGCAGAAAGAAAAATTCCAGAGGCTGCAAAGGACTGATAGAAAAGGTATACAATTCTTTGGCACAGTATCTTCTACTAGCCCATGATTAGATATTGGGAAGAAGTTCTTCACTGTGAAGGTGGTCAGACACTGGAACAGGTTGCCCAGAGAAGCTGTGGATGCCCCCTCCCTGGAAGTGTTTAAGGCCAGGCTGGATGAGGCTTTGAGCAACCTGGTCTAGTGGAAGGTGTCCCTGCTGATGGCAGGGAGATTGGAACTAGGTGATCTTTAAGGTCCCTTCCAACCCAAACCATTCTATGATTCTATGTGTTACTGAATAATGGATACAAACAGTCCTTTTAACAGTCTCTTTTTTATTCTCAAGATGCAAAATTACTTTGATAGCAGGAAGACAGTTGCAATTCCCACTTTGGCTAAATTTGTTACATACTAAGCTGTGATACCTTCAGCTCATTCATATTTATAGATCTCAGTCCCTTCCAGTCTTCACTACATGCCTACCTGTAATGTCTACAGTGCTCTAGCTTGTAGAAAAACAATATTGCAAGAGAGGGAATGCTAATGTTTAGCAAATATCAAAAGAAATGACAGCATAAGTTAAGCTCTAACGCCAGATGTTCATTTCAGTGTAGCAGGCTATTTGAACTTATTCTGCAAGATCAATATTTTTAGATTTGCTGAATTTCTAGAAGCAGTGTTTTCAATTTGAAAGGTTTTTAGCCTGGATGAGAAGGTGAAGAATATCAAGGGAGATGCATAGTAGCCAAAGAAGGGGCTTCAAAAACAGCACACTGGAAAATCTCCAGTTGTTTTAACTCCAAAGAGCACTCAGTTTTACAGCACACCTAGCATGCAATGCCTCATCTTTCACCTGTAATTTTAGCTTCTGAAGATGTTTGCCTTCTCTCCCTGCACCACTAGTGGTCAGTTTATCTCTGGGGTCCCAGCCAGCTCCCCAGGCCAGAGACACGTCTGTCTGTCAGGTGCTCCTGCAAGGGATTTGTAACTCTGCACTTCTTTGGGGAGTGATTTGCCACATATCATTTGGGAGAGGTGCGGGGAAAAAAAAAAAAAAAAAAAAAAAAAAAAAGATGCATTTAATTCAGCCTCAGCTTCTGTTTCTGGTTAAATGCAGAAGTACCTTGTGTTTAGAAATTCCTAAATGTCACACTAGCTGTTACAGAGTAAGAAGCACTCACAGCATTGCTGGATTTGTAACAACAGACATGCAAATATGTGACTGCTTATCTTCAGTTGTCTTACTACTGTTTAGCATAAGCTCCTCAAACATGTACTAATGGAGCATGCCCCATATGGAAGATGCTGCACAAAGCTATAAAGTTTTCTTGAAGCAAGGAGAATTTGAAAATCTTTAAATTGGCATAATTTTCTTTCTTTAATTACCTGGTCAAGAAGCTGTCAGAGTAAATGGAAATC
This sequence comes from Antrostomus carolinensis, assembly GCF_000700745.2. Classification (NCBI taxonomy): domain Eukaryota; kingdom Metazoa; phylum Chordata; class Aves; order Caprimulgiformes; family Caprimulgidae; genus Antrostomus; species Antrostomus carolinensis. Next base: position 34,276 of record NW_010290450.1, on the reverse strand, counting down.
ATGCCTCACAAATGTTATTTTGAGATAAAACAGTGTTTGATAAAGAGCATTTAAACTGGGCAGTATGTAACTAGTTGCCACTGCCATCTGTGAACAGAGTACACACATTTGAGGGAGTCTTCCTAGTTGTATTTTAATATGAGTTACCCCTTAAAATACAACTTTTGCAGTATGGTGGGCATTTCTACAGTAGCATTTAAACTGTCTCTGATGTATTGCTTCCATACGCAGTATTTGGCTGACACCACTAAGTAAAAACACTCCCAAAGCAAATCCTGGAAGTTAGTAGGCCAGCATTTTGTCTTTGCATAGGCTGAGATTCACAACTGAAAGAGTTATTTTGGGCACCCAGAATACTGACATTGTCTTCAGCCTGGAGGTTTGTTGGTGCAAATGAATGGTGGACATTGCTGTTCTCCCATAGTTTTGTGTTGTATGGGTAAATGGAGAGTGGTGAGGGGGCTTTGTAGCAGTAAACACATAGCAGGTAAACTCACTGGCACTCGGCATCTTGCTCCAAGAAAAGGAAACTCAACAATATCTCAGGTCGATGCTCGTGAAAACCTTCTACTTGCCTGCACCCTCACTGGTATGGTGTTTGTTTAGGATACTTACAAATATCTTTGGAATTGTTTATGTAAGTTAACATTTCTTTACTTAGCTGAAGGTTATCTATGACAAGAATTCACTAAAAATGTGATGCTGCCAGGTAGATGCCATACTAAAATTAAAGGGAAACTTAGCCTTTTGCACAATTATACAAATACATGTAAATAACTCACACAGAAGTATGCTAAGACAACACTAATTACTTATCACAGCACACAGTCAAAAATTACTATGTCTTGTTTTAGCATTGCCCTTCCTATATTGATACCTCGTTGGTTGCTGATCTCATGTGCAGGGTGAAGCAGGAAATCACAGGCTACAAAATTGTAGGATCAGGTAATTAAATACTATATTATAATATAAGTTTTCAATGGGAACAAGATGGAGGTGTGTAGGCAGCTCTCGATCTGATACTTGTTAATCTCTCACTGGAATGGGAACTCTTAATGGGAATCTAAAATCACACCAGCCCTCCCGGTGATCTAAAGGGATGATGACAGTATTGCATTAAAACAGACACGTATGGAGTACATCCCAGATTCTCTAATAAGCAGAGTTCTTGTGTGAGTATTTGCATATGTGCCAATATTCTGTTAATGTATGGGATTTTAGGTTTTTAGAACACAAAAATAATCAGTTACAATGAGATAGAAAAAGGCTAATAAGTAGGTTAAGTTGTGAATATAAGCAATTCAAGGGACATGTTACAATTTTTGTGTATCAGTACACAATCTGACCATGACCAAGGTGTTAATTTTCATCTGCTAGAGCAATAGAAATTTTAAATAAATACAAACCCTCATTTGCCCATTTATTTCTTATTGTGCAAGCTATTTCCTGAGCTCAGAGCATGGTTGTTCCAGGGTTTGTTGAAGCCCTGAGGATGTAAGTTTTTGGGAAGTGGCACAGCTAATTCCCACTTACCACAATTGTTTTGCTCT
>NW_010290450.1:14619-32705 GCF_000700745.2 Antrostomus carolinensis | reverse complement strand
ATGCCTGAGAGTAACTCCACTTTTCACTGCTTTTGGGCATAATCTTGCAAATCAGGGATTGACTAACACAGCGCAGCCCTATGGTTAATAATACACAGTGCCTTTGTGACTGGAGGCACTGCCACACGTTCATACAGCTTGTGGTGATGAAAGACGAACAAGACCAATTCCATGTTTCCCCACCACCAAAACACACAAGTAGTGTTCATTTACCACAGGTTAAAGAAAGAGAGAGGTGGCAACGAGAAACCTGTCAGCAGTAAGTGTCCTGGTGCGGGTGGCCAGAGGTGGTGGTGACATTTCTTGTTTCTTGTCCCTGCCACTCTTCTTGGCGTGGGTGGTTTGCAATTTATGCCTGGCTGAAGTATACAGGGAAGTCCATATTTCATACAGCTGCTTCGCCCTGTCACCGCTTTGGCTTGGGGAGCCACGGTTGCATTGGTTACAGCCTCTTACAATTTTTTAGCTTCTCTTAAGAACAGCGGGGACTAAAACATGCTTTAAGAACCAGCCAAAGAGAGCTTGAGGTTTTGAAATCAGAATGTTTATCATTACACAAATGATCACTTTGGAGAGGCATACTTTAGAAGTGGCTGGGATTTTTCAAAAGGAGAGTCCTGTGCCTTTTTGAAGATCAAGCCCTCTTAAGATATTTTCTGATGAAAATATCAAAAACTTTGGCCTTAAACTAAACGGAGCATTAGGGCAGGAAGGCACTGAAAGCATGAACCGAGAGCATTTTTTCTACCATTTGTTTGACCAGAAAGCTAATGAAACTGTCAAATACATGTATTTACTTGTTTTTCTGCTTTTTAACTAAAAATTGCCAATGTGGTGATTATTCCTCAGTGTTAAAAACGATTGTATATCTAACATGACAAATAGTCGCCAACACTTTAGCCTGATTTACAGTGGCTGAGTTTTATACCCATGAAGAACTGTTTTGCTGACAGATCTTTAACTCATACTTTGATGGTACAGGCATCCTGAACCATAAGGGAGTAGTATGTACAATATGCACAAATGAACACACCAGTGTCTTTAATGAATGAAGACTGGAATTGAATTTCTGACACTTCTACAGCTCAGTCAAGGCAACTAGTCTTTTTCTTGTCTCAAGGGAAAAAAGAACTGACTGATTTACTCCTCTGTGATACCTGAATGACTCATCTGCAGCACTCTGAAGGAAAGAAAATCTCTCAAGTTAACACAACACACTTTGTACTTGTAAAAGACAGGATGAAAGACACCACCTATCTCAGAGGTTAATATATTTGACTAGAGCTGCATAGGCCCTTGCCTAGTGAGAGGAGGGTGTTGACTGTTTGACTGAATGTTTTTATGCTGTGTAGAACCTGGAAATAACCCTTCTGCTTGTTTAAAGGGTTCCATAACAGAGTTTGCACCAATGCTGTGTTTTCATGGGAATCAGATTAATTGAATTTCATGTTCTGTGTAAGCTTCATCCTGACAAGCAATGGGCATGCCCTTTGATTAAGATTTCAATTTATCTTTTGTTTTTATTTATTAAAGGTTGGAAAGAAATGGCTCACATAGGAATGGAAAACTAGAAAAAGTTAAGAAATACATTTTCTGCACTTCTGCTTCATACATCTTTTAGTGTGGATATAAAGTGAGAGTTTCAGATGTTTTTCTCTACTCCAAATTTATTTCCGGAAAAAAATATCCAGCACATTCTTTATTTGTGGACTACGCTTCAGGTGTACTAGACCCTTTAAAATTTCCAACAGCATCCATTAGTGGATTGCAGAGTTTTTCATGATGGGGTGGTTATTTGCTGCTTCATTCCACAAAGTCATGTGGAAATGCCCAAAGCAGTTTTATTCTGCATGGAGAAAATCTGAGGAATTTTCACAGGAGACATTTATAGTATAGGAAACCAAACATATGGAGAGCCCAGAGAAAAGTTTTAAAAGTGACCTCTGAAGTTGGCATATATTTATGGCACATGCCATGTAGAGATCTCTGAGGTAACTCTTTGGATACCACAAAAAAGATATATCACAGCAGTATGCCTCAGTTCCACTGCTTTATTATTTGTGAGACCTACGCTAGTAAGCTTAGAACTAATTTAGATATTTTTATACTACATTTGTTATGCCATTTGAAATGTTTAGTTGCTTGAGTTTATCCAGAAAGGAGAGCTGTTATTTGACAAAAAGTCTAGAAAGACCCCTTCTGTGTGAAAAAGATCATCTGATACCATAAGTCTCTTCAATTTAGCAAACACAACAAGACATCTCAGTAAGTAGAAATCTGGAATTTAAGAAATGAAACTGGAAAACAGATGAGTGTAACTAATTATTGGAAGATCTCAAAAGGGAGGGGAAGAAATAACCAAAAAGCAGAAAGGTAAACACAGAATTTGTTCAAAATAACTATTCAGGCCTCAAATATGCAACTTGGCTTAAGAAACACTTCCTTCTGTGCATAAATAAAACTTTTAACACCTCTAAACCAGCTGTCACTAAAGTATTGCTAGGTAGTTTGACTTTGCCTGGTATAACTGGGCAAAATCCCCATAAATTTATCCTAAAAAATAATTCAAAAGAACTGGGAATTTCTGACAAATTTACTGAATACTTAATAATACAAAAAAAAAAAAAATCACATGGTGAAACAAGAGATAGAAAGGCTGAAAATACTGAAATACTCATCTGAACACTAAGTTTGAACACTTCTTTCTTCTGAAAGCTCTGAAAAGTTAATCAATAGGAGTAAATATCCCCCAATATAAATTATTTTCTATTTTTTCAGGTTAAACAAAAATGCATTGGGTCATACATCAAAAATATGTCGGTTTTAAAGGAAGAGTTCTTCTACCAAAAAGTGTTTCTTGACCAAAATTGATTGAGCAGGATTTGTCTTGGCCTTATTGTGTGTACAGATAGGGATCACAAGAGTTTCCTCCCAAATAACTTTTCTCTGAAGTAACTTATCTTCACTGTGGCTGACACAGTCCTCCCTTGCTGCCATTTATATCTCATGCACACACACACAGCAGGTCTTGAGGGGAGGAGTTTGTCCACTGGCATGGCCTTTGTAGCAATAGCCATTTATTGTGGGGGTCACCATTTCTTTAGCATTCATTACAGACATTGATTAGAGAGGGTGATAAAGTCATTACTGGAGTCCAAAGCCCATCCTGGGAAAAAAAAATGCATGCAAAGTAGCATTTTAAATGGATGCATCTATTTACTGCTGACATTTTCATACAAATGGTTGAGTGATATTAGATTCAGAAGGTGCAGCAGAGACTTTAATTTGCTGCAGTTCTGGTCTAACAGGTATAAAGACACCAGAGGATTCTGAAATACTGAACTCAGAGGTGTTCTGACAAACCTTTGTACTCATAATAACAAGAGCTAATGTGAGCTTATACAATTTAAAACTAATTGCCTAGCCAGCATCCTCATTACCATATTGATGCAGTTCATAAATCAAACCCCTGCCTATTCAAGCTGTTTACCAGTCTTGCATTAAGCAGCGTATTTCAACTGAGAAATGTAGTGTGTTGCCAAAACACTGCAGAAACTTTAAAAGACTGATAGGAGTACAACCTGGGGAGTCGAAATGCCACAAACTGATTTAATACACATGGCACTAAAGGATTTGTTCTTGTTTGTTTTCTGAGTATGTTCTGATTTAGCCTTGAAACTTTCCATAATAATGTCCTGCAGCACAGGTACAGGTCCTTACACAGCAGAGAGCTTCTCACAATTGTGATCAATCTGGCTTCCTAGGAGCTTCTTTGCTTAACCAGGAGACACATACTTTTTTCTTCTTTCTTTTTTCTTTTTTTTTTTAAGAAATATAGCAATTATGTCAACTGAATTCAGGTGCATACATTAAGAACATAAGCTTTTTATACAGGCAAAGTAGAGGTTGAGGCTCTTACCTGAGCATCCTAAATTAGTCATCAAAATTAGGCACTTGAAGGTGCCTATCAGTGCCATTTGAGGTACCTTGCCACTACAACATCCACAGAGTAGATATGTCAAAGGAGTTGGAGGGGATTCACACCTCTCGGAGCTTGCAGCAGAAGGCTGGGTGGGATAGTCTAGGATGTCTCAAAGGGTACTAGAAGCCTATGTTTAAGCAATTGGGTTTTCCCCTATTTTTCCTTCAGGTATTCAGCAAGATGGGGTTTTTGTTCCTATTTTTCCTTCAGAGATACAGTCAGTTGTATCAGAAACAGCCCATAAAGCAATCAGAGAGATCTGTATTGATCATGGTTTCTTATGAGCTGAGCACAATAGGTAGCTGCTGGGAGCCTCTCTCCCAGTGTCAGGCTTTCACCTCGACAGTGGGCATGGCCAGGGACTGCAAGGACCCAGAGAGCTAACACAAGAGTCAAGGTATGGAAATGCCTTTGAAGAGTAGAATTGGGACTTTACATTTAATTGCTGGTGTGAGGGAAGCTTGAAGCAAAAGAAGGGTGCTAAAGAGTTACTGCAGGTTGTTGGAACTGCTGGAGTTTAATAGATTCTGAGAAAATCAAGGGCTTGGAGGGGTGGTGGTTTGGTTAAGATCATTGGTTTATCCCTGTTTAAGAGAACCCAGTTCAGAGGAAAAAGGATGGACATTTCTAATGAAATGCAACTCTCTGTAAACAAAATTAGCAAGAGTTCAGCCTATTAAAGTAAATGCTGATCCTCAGTCACGATGCTTGTTGAAGCCTGTCTCTTCTGTGCTGTACATAAAGTCAATTATGACAATTAGTAAATCAAGCAAAATAATGTTTATTGATGGAAGATGAGATGTAATTAAAACATGGCTTTGTCTGATAAAGAAACTGTGATTTCTCTTTGCATCTCTTCTACTTACTGTGTGGCCACAGTAGACACAAGTGCATTTAAGTTCCTTATATGCAGACAGTGGATAATAATGATGAGAAGTTACATTAATATGAATTTATACCTTCTCAAGAAGGCACCCGAGGCAGTGATATGTTTTCCTTCTTCAAAGAAGGAAATAACTTTAAAGAACTTTTTTTTTATTATTTTTAAGGAATTATGACGCATACAGTAAACACAGATCTATACCAGTCCCTGCCTCTATGAAGTACCAAAACAACTACCTTTGCCAAGTGTTTTTGGCTGCTGGTGGATGTCACAGGGTCAGCAGAGTTTTCTGAGAGAGATGCATGCAATTTTGGAAGCCACCAAAAGTGGACTTCATGAGCTTGAAAAAAAAAGGTAAAGACGTGAATATGACTCTTAAGCTGTCCATCTTAATACAGATATCCTCCAATATGAGAAAATTGTTTCTTCCAGCCTCTTTCCTCTTGTGCAAAACAAAGATTAATTTCTGACCAGTCCATTGAGCATTCCTTGAACATACGTAATCGAATTCACTTTACAGGCTGAAGAAACTGTGGTACTATTTAAACTGGAGGGAGAAGCAGCTCAGACCTGTGTGTCTTTGCTTGCAGAAAGGCTGTTTCCTGACTTTGGTTTGGACTGACTGCTTAGATAAAGAGCTAGGATCTTACCAATGCCAAGTTTCTCAACCTAAAGGGAGGCAATTTTTTCTTCCCTATGTGGTTTATCCAGTGTTATTTTAAAAATATTTATTAGGTGTTGGTTCTTTTGGGGACCTCTGGTTATGAACAGTGTCTATGTATGACTGGCTGCTCTTCCTGTTTCATGTTAATTGCACCGTTCATATAAAAACAAAGCCTAAGTGTTCTAGGGCAATATATTAAAAAATTCCGGGTTTCATTTAATACCACGGATTTAGATAAATGCTTGTATGCACACACACACCTCTTTCACCCCTTCTTTCCCATGAGTATTAGGATTTTCAGCAGCTTCACATCAGGTTTAATTTCTCAAGTAGTTCAGACTGTAATCTTAAATCACTCAAAACTGCCCTCTAAAAGCATGTAGTCAAACAACCTCAGGCCAATATGCTGCATTTCACAGGTGCAAGACAAAACACATGAGGCAGAACAGAATACAAAAGCAATACATTGAATGCAATGCTAAAAGAAGCCTAATGGCAGAGGAAAAGCCAGCTCTTACTCTGTAAAGATGCTTCATTCATGTTCTCAGACACATGCTGATAGACATATATCCTCAGTTCCCAATTCATATCAGACTCTTTTTCAGTACCTTCTTTTGGGAGGATGCAATCAGACATGCAAGTATGAGACTTTTCCAAGTGTGAAGTGTCTAGTCCTTCGCTTTACTGGTGCTCACATTTTCTGCTGTTTGATTTTGCTCATGATCGTAACCACACCATTCATGGGCTGCACAGAGCAGAATGGTGTGCAAAGTCAAAGCTCACTTTATGTAGACTAACTAGGACTAAACATTGCCCATGGATCTAAGTTCTCAGAAATGGCAAGAGTTGTATTACAGAGGACATTTTCTCACCTTATTTACAATTAAGCCACTGTTCCTGCATGGTGGTGACAATGACAGCACAGTTGAGAATGCTGTTTTAGATAGAAACACAATTGAGTCAGCACGCTGGCAGGATGTTAGTGCCTTGGTTGGATTAAACTCAACCTCAAGCTCAGGTAATCATACAAATGTGTCAATGATCCCTCCTGGAGCAGAGGCTTTCCCTCCTGTATATTATGAGTAGGTCCAACCCTAAATAAATTGTTGACATAGCTGTGTTGGTTAAGACAGTGGTTGGAAAACAGCACATCTGTGACCAACAATTGCACCTAAGATAAACATGAATGTATGCACAGTTAAATTAGCAAAGTGTCTCTTTCCTATTGTAGTTTATTGCATTTGAGAAGACATTTTACTTTCTTTGGCAAGTTAAAATGAGCTTCTGCCACAGTGGAGGTGGGGACAGACATGGCAAAACTAAAGGAGAGGCTTGGTAGTACAGCTGTCCTGGAATAATAAACACTTCTAAGTTGAGACAAGCCTCACTAACGTGTCACATAAAGTAATTCCTGTAAAATGGTTGCCTCAAGATGTGGTTTCATTTGCTGAGTGACTCATTCATAAATATGCCAAATTCTTTGCTGACTAAAATACTGTTTAACTTCAGCAAAGGCAATCAGGTGCACGAAGTGCAAGAGAAATCAGCATCGAAGTGCCGCCTCCCTCACTCACTGAAATGAGTCAGGAGAGACATAGATTTGGCAGCATCTGTGTCAAATATCTGTGTCTGGATATCTCAAGGTGAAAAATGTAATAATCTACTACTAGCATGCAAGATCCATTGCATGAGCAGAAGGGTATTGCAGTTTTTCAGTTTTTGCTGTTTGCTCTAATCAAAAGCAAAACAGAAAAACACTTCCAAAATTAAACTATAACTCAGAGTCTTCTCACCCCGTATTTCCAATGACAATTCATCCTTTTCCTTTCCAGGTTAGATTTGCAAATAACTTATTTATAATCACACTTGGAATCTCACATATCTAGTAACCTACACTATAGGTACCCTTTGCAGCGTATGCAGAAGTCTGTCTGCAAGCTATGATCTTGTTAATATATATAAAAGGGAAGACTAGTGAAGCCTTGGCAGTAAATGTAGGTCTTGAAGAAAAATAGGCAAAAAATAATTAGAATTTGCAAGTGACATGGGAAAGCTAATTTTGGTATTCCTTTATACTGGCTTTATAATACATCAAAAAGCATTTCACAGTCTACCTTTTCAAAACCTGACATCATCCAAATTTGAGTGTGTGCAGTGGGAACCAGACTCCAGGTGCTCCAGGTGATAAAGCAAAGCACAACATTCAGGTCTGGCATAATGTGAAGAATGAGGTCACACTGTATTTTTAGAAGTGCCTGGTGTTCCTGTGAAGCATGCTCTCACTCTCTCTTTTTATTTTTTTCTTCCCGCTCCTTTTCTTCTGTCTTTTTCTGTGAATAATTTGGCCAGTGCTTGCAGAAGGCTGTTTTCGCCCCAGGGATTCTCACACATACTTCTGTTGACAGAGTTCTTGTGCAGCAAGAAGTTGAAATGCCTTTTGTTAAGGATCTGCTCACTTCATTTTCTGTTCTGCCCCAACGCTTGGAGGATCTTTTGGCTACTAACTGAGTTCCTGTTATTACGCTTATGGAAATTAACTGAATTGAAAAATATGGGGTTACCTTGCAAAACAGGTAATATTATCATCAGGAAAAAAATAAATACTAATCACCTAATTTGCTTTTAGTCTGTGTGTCTCACATTATCTTAGCTTGTTTGCTTAATTTTTCAGGGGAAGATTGTTTAAGTCAATGGGAAATACTAAGCAAAGTCACTATGAAAGTGAAAGAAATGCATTGGGGGCTGAGGGGTAAAAACTTGTTATTCTAGATGAGTGGTGTGCTTTTCCAGCCAAGATGAGGGCTTGGTTTGCTGGTTTACTTTGTCAGTTCAAGTTTAAATTGAATTTAAAGAAATAAGAAAATTCTACACATTCACATGCTCTGTAATGCCAAGAGACATAATGGGTATTGAAAGGCACTAATTAAAGCAATGTTTGAAAAGTTTAGGTGATTTGTTATTATAGTAACCCTATGAAATAAAGCATAATAATTTGCCCCAGAAAACAATTCTCCTTATATTAACTCCAGAAAACAGAAATGAGTCTATGAATATTGAATCAGCCATAAAAACCTCCTGTTTAATGGTTAAGGCTAATAGATGCCTTCTGTGTGATCTTTGTGCAAAATTTTGTGAGTTTTAACACAAATCTTGGTTGTCTGGGCAAAGGAAAATCAAAGCAATAGCACTTGATACACAAAAATTTATCTGTGAGCCTGCACATAAACATCTGCTTGTGCCAGACCATAAAAGAACTTTCCTTCCATAGCATTTCACTAGCTGTATCACAAATCTGTATTGATTTATTGCTGATTTGTGAGGAGCTTTCCTTAGAAAATAGAATTCAGTTTATAAGTTTTAAAGTCATGTGTGTAAAAGGCTGAAGGTGCTACCCCCAGATATGCGTTTCACATTTTAGCTTAAAAAACAAAAAATCTTGTGTTGCTTTTTTGGTGCTCTTCCTTAAGCAGTTTTGGAGTGAGTTTTGGTTGGACAGTTAGCTGTGGTAGGTCCCACATTTCCCTTCTAGTTGGAAAAAACCACACATATGCCTGAGAGACTTTTATTATTCAACATTACCTACACTAACGCCTACCAGTAGAGGTAATGCTACAGAATATATTCAGAATTACATATGCATATGAAAGTAATTTCCTTATTTATAAAGGGAAGACCTTTTCCAGAAAGATTATTATTTTTCAGAACTTGTAATTGCATACATTCAGAATTGTGGTAAGAATTATCTTATTTTGCAGGGCTGTGTTACAAGCCTTTTACAACATGTACAGATTTAGCTCTGAATGTTCAGACCTCTCTGAGTTACACATTTTGCTGTGGGCAGGATTTCCAAATCCACAGCTCTGCCAAATAGGTTCCATTTTTAGGAGCTCTAAATTTCTATGTGTAACTCCTTATAAAATATGGAATTTGATATTTTGTATAAGGGTGGTTTTTTTCACAGTCACTGCTAGATTGGGTAAAGAGATACACTACACAGGATGAAAAGTGTAAATTCGCACTTTCTCTTCTTACCACATCCTCTTCAGAGATTTCTTGCCCTACTTGCAGAAAACCAGCCTGCTCTTGCATACTTTCTTTGTTCCAGTCTCATCACAGGAAAAATAAAAGAACAAGGAAGAGTCCAATGGAGAAAGCAAATCTAATAAAAGGAAAAACATTTTAATGCCTTTTGTAATTAAACTGCAAAAATTACAGCTTCACAACACATCCTGTAAAACTGGAATTCACTTGAGAGAAAGAACTTTGGAAAATTTTAAAGGAAGTTGGACATTTAGTTTAGATGCAAGGAATATCCAGACATAGCTAAAAATGCAAATTTTTGCAGGGATGATAATTCATGTTTTGGAGTCTAAAGCATCATCCTAAAATACTAGAAATAAAAAATACGTAATTCACTTTTCCTGCACTTGCCTACTGAAGAGTTTCTGTAGCTTCTCCTGGAGCATTTTATGCTGTATGTTGGGTTTGTTACAGCAAAGATGGTCCTATCACAGAAGTGTATTCCTGCAGGTGTCATCACAGCAGAACCTGCTTGGCAGCATTACTAGAACTAAAGAGGGTCCAGGGAACAGGTCAAAGATGGGCAATTCCTGACAGATAAAGATGAGTGACAATAGGAAAGGGTAAAGCTGGGAAAGAGAGTCTGTGGGGGACTCTTGAGAAGGGGAGCATTGCTACTCCTGCTGGAAGTACCAGTAGGTGAGGAACAGGGCACCACCAAGCAGCAATGGCTAGTGAACGCAGCCCGTCCTCAAACCTGATGGCAAGAGGCTGGTGTGGGAAGGCAGGCCAAAGTTCTTTTGCTGCCTTTGAGGAGTCTTCTAGGTGAATCTTCTTCCCTTATACCTGGGTCTGCATGGTGGGAGTGTGGGTGCTAGCAGCATGCCTTCTAGCAGGGGGCACAGGGGCTGAAAAACAAAGGTAATGGCTCATAGTGAAGCACAGATAATACTCAAAATTCACCTGAAATGGCAGGAGGCTTTTTCACCGTGCCCAAAATGTACAAAATATTATGTGAAATGTTAGTAATTCCAATCAAATGTAGGAATGTGTTTTCTTTTTCAAAGACCTTGTGCTCAATTAGTTCACTTAATGCCAGGAAGAACCAAGGGTGCTTGGCAATCCTGAAAGTCACTTCTGTATAGATGGCTAAGTTGAGGCTGAGAAAATGAGGGCTTGAAAAGTAGGTTTCTCATTCACATGTAGACAATGTAATTGTCTATTATTATTGTGTGATAAAGATTCTTCTTGCTTTTATTTGTCTTAAAAGTTGGGTGATGAGTGTAAGCTTTTTGTCTACAAAAAAAAAAGTTTCATTTTGGATAAGGCAGTCATGCCAGGAGGGAGACTCATCCCATGTCAAAATAAGATAAGTGAGGGCATTTACCTTCTCGAAGCATTTTTTTCTCTCGCAGGAGGCTAGACAGTTGCTTACAATAATGCCTGACTTCTATATAGCTAGCCATAGCTGAGAGGAAATCTACCTAAACAGTGTGTACCTGCATGCACACACCTTTCACAGCTGCAGTTTAAATGAGAAAGGTAATATAATAAGTCCAAATTTTCTGTATGATTAACAGTGTTCTTTCTATTACCCAGTGGATGTCTATAACACTAAAATAAACACTAACCAGCACTAAAATATGCCTGGCTGGTGTGCATTGCTCAGTTTATGGTGCATGCAGTGAGAGGCACGTCACATGCCAGAATCTTACTTTGCTTGCTTCCCACTTTGACAATCACAGTGCTGCCTTCTGACATGTCTTCCTCATCACTGACAGGTTTGCCATATACATCAAAGGCTTAAGCTTTTCTTTTTATTTTGAAAAGCTTCTGTTCTGCTTTGGTCTCTCACAGATAAGAGTACTGAAACAATCATTAAAATAAATAGTAACAATATTCAGTCTGTCACAAGAAGTAAATTGCATATATGGGTGGATGCAAACTATTCAGTGATGCAAGATCAATTCTTCAGCTGCTCCTTTCTTCCCATGCACTGTAGGTGCACAGCCTAGATGCGAGCACAGAAGTTAAGACTTATTTAAACCAGCCATGGCCAAATCTGAAGGTCTCTGTTCTTTTTAGCCTCCTCTTTTTGCTTGCAAATTTATTGGAAATGGATAATTCACAGAAGCAGAGAAACAAAAAATTCTACCTATATTGAAATGTTCTTTCTTTTCTGTCATTTACTTTGGCTCCTTGTTCTTCCCTATGACATTTTAGTAGCTTTATCAGAAACAGTGTAAAAGTTTTCAATGATTTAACAGACAATAAAAATATAGTGAACAGAAGCACGTTTCAGTAACAAGCATATATCTAACATAATTTTGTATTTTTCTGATCCATTGTGTCAATAATCAACATAAAGTCAATATTTAAAAACCATTTCTGCATTTGCCAGTTCTTTCCTAGTCTTTAAGGTAAACAAGTCAAAAGTTCTCATATTTTAAGCTCATTTAATCTGCATATATCAAATATTTCTGAAGAGACCTATAAGTAGATTTGATACAGGAGTTTCATGTTTCGGGATTACTTTTGCTGATACACTTGAATGCAAGCCTATTACCACCATTTTTTTTTCTTTTTTTTTTTTTTTTTAATTTTTCAGGAGCAGAGAGGAATCAGATATTTTGTATGAGAATCCAGGCATTAATAATGATTGTGTGATCATGGTTTTGGAAAAATAAGAAGATAATTCCTGGCTACATATGCAGAGTTATGTTTCTTCAGAAAACCAAGAATGAAGTCATTTTGAGCTCTGATGGATGAAACTCACTGGAATGGAAACTAACATCAATGAAGAAGAACAGGGCTCACATTATCTTGCATCTGCCAAGTGCCTGGGGACTCCAAAGGAAGCAAAATATGAAGAATACCAAAGAAAGACAGCAAAACAGGCAAGTCCATCTGAATTTCAGAATCTTTTACTGGAACCAGAGTTGAGTGTGTCTTCCTTATTAGATTACAATGACACATCTTTGCAACCTGGCACGGCTGCAGGGTGTGTTGGTGCCACCTATCAGTCTGAGACAAAGCACCTTTGTGAAGAATTACTCTGTTCTACAAGGCACAAGCCAAAGGAAGATCCTTTAAACCTTCTCTTGCACACAGACTGGCCAGTCGTTACTGGAAAAAATTCAGACAAGAAACCAGAAAGGAGTCATGAGATCAGAGTCATAAAACACAAACCAAGTGCCATCACATTTTCTGATTTTGAATTTTTATCACATGAAGGTAATACTAAATTCCCTATTTGTGAGGCGGGAGAAGCAGAAGATTTTTCATGTGAAGAGGAAGAAGGAGATGGTAGAGATGATGATGTGTTTATGGAACTGCCACTGCATGAGGCATTTTTCAACGGTCTTCATAGAAGGAATGTTCCTCAAAGAAAGCAAGTTAAACATGAACTGGCTAAATATCAACACATCTGTCATTTAGAAGACTGCGATGATCATTCTGCAAAGGAATTGAAGGACCATGACAAGGAAGAAAAACACACGGAGCTGGAGGTAATACAAGCTACTTTTTTGTTCCAAGTGTGGTTTATGTAAGTGGTATCATTTAAAGTTGGTTACAGGAGGAGAAGGAGTTACATAAATCACTGTACAGTGATAATTAATGTGAATTACATAACTAAGAATATAAGCCTACAGTAAAAGTTTACTAGGTTTTTACATTAGACAAATCTGTTACATCAGATTGGCCACACTTCTATTAGCCTGAACTGCAAACCCTGTTTTTTGTTTTCCCTTGCTTTTTCAAATGGGAACACTGGCTCAGTTTCCCCTGTTCCTACAAGACCATATATCATGCCACATACTGCGTATATTCCCTTTGGACTGTTCCAAAAGAATAGAGCTCAGATTTACTCTGAGAGCAGAGTGTATTTCTTTGTGCTGAAAAATGGCCTTCTTTAGCGTAGCAGCACTGTAGCACTGTGCCACCCAACCCACAATACTACTTCTGCTAAATAACAGTGTTTTCTGTATTCTTATTTCATTAAAATAATATGGAGGACAGGTTACAATCTGGTCTATAATAAAATAAAATAAATAGTGTCTAGTACACATCACTATGTTCTATAGACCAATGGTCAAAATGAAAACATAAGAAGATTTAGGACAAAATGAAAAACACTCTGTAATAAGAACCATCCAACTATAAACTTTCCAGAAAAAAGGAGTTGAGTAATTTAGCCATGTTTTTTGGAACTGGAAGAAGAGAAGCTGTCCAAGTGAGTTCTCACTAGTCTGGAGAATAAGCAAGGCTTTCCCCCTACTCCCAGCTGGTGACAAACCAATGCCTGGAGCTAAACATGTTTATTATTGGAGAAGTTCAGCTCTAGTGCAAAAATATGAAGTGACTCTAAATAGTGGGCAAAACAAACCCTTAAAGTTCCAACATTCCTGACCTTGCAGCACAAATTAATCTTAAACTGCAGGTCAGGCATACCTTTCCTTCCTCTCTCTTCTCCTCCTCCAGCTTTTAAAAGTTATTTTCCATCTAAATATGCTCTATGCCTTTAAAATCAGGGTGAAGCCCTAGTCTTTTACCCAGTGTGTTTTATTTTTTTCTACCTGCAATTCTTCTTTTACTTCTAGTGCTTATAACACACAGTTGCTTCACTGATTTCTGACTGAAGGAAAGAAAGTAGAATTGGACTGTAATATTCATATTAACATCAAAATTATTGTATACAATACTTAATTGCTTCTCTCCTTTAATATTAATTTATCTCCAGTTTGGGTGGACTGATTCTGCCCATAACTGAGAGGGAGATTTGTGCTGTATTTCATACATATCCCAGCTTTACTGTGGAAACTCATCAGCTCATAAGAGAATTAATCCAGATCTTTACAAATTTTTCTCAGCAGCTAATATTAGAAAACCACGGCCCAAAGATGGTTACAAAAGAGTGTACCTTTTGAGGCAATACTGACCCTGAGAGATACTTGTGACACATGGTTTATTAAATAATTGCATTGTTACTCTACCCTCAGCCAAGGTTTGCTTCCTCTTTTACTCAGAAACATTCCCATTAATATAAATATATATCAAAAAGCATGCACAACATCCCTTGGATTCTGTTTACTGAAGGTCATTCCCATAGATAAAAGGGAGAGGCCAGGGGCTGTTGTCATTTAGTTTACTTTATGTCTATGCCATAAAATAAACTCAAGGATGCAGCTTGTAGTGCAAAATAATGGATTATAAATTGCCAGACAAGCATGTGCAATTACCTAGTAAATCTCAGCAAATGTGTCAAAACATTTCAAAAACCGTACAGATGCAATGATGCAGTCCTGGGTTTGATTTTTTTTTTTTTCCTATGTAAATAAGCATGTATCATTCTAGGAAAGCCTCCAAGAATTAAAAAAGAAAGGATTATCTTGTCTTTCAAATTTTAGCAGCAGTCATGCATTACTATTCAGACTAAAAACTCCCCCCGTGACTCTGGTTCAAGCAAATGCATGTGATTGTCAAATTACTTATTTCTATTATTTAGAAATGGGGCTGTGGAAAAATATCTATCTAAAGGAAAGAAATTAACAAAATAAAGACAGCACGGTGTAAAAATGTTGTCAAAAACAACCATTACTGCTAAGCCTTAGACTTAAAAGTAGTATAACAAACCAATCACGTTGGCCATAGAGATACGAGCTATCACACCTAGCACCCTGAGATCCTGGCTAAATCCATGCTACCAGAGTTCACAGTGAAACAGTGATTAAGATCTACCCTGCAGGGGCATTCCTAAGTAAATTTACTGACTACAAATCTCTTATTTTATGTCCAGAAAGGAAGAAAGGCTGTCACCTTCTCCAGGCTGGGCAGCACTGGCCCTTGCAGACAGTCACCAAGAGCAAAGCCAGTGTCCAAATCTCTTCTTAAATAGGTTTTACACCCATTTAAGTGATAATTATTGAACTTCTTGTTTCTTTCTAATTAATAAGCAGAGACAAATCTCCAAGTACACTGAACAGTAAACAAGTAGAGGGAAGATGGAAAAAATACTTGCTTATGCTGCCAACTGTTACAAGCAGAAGAAACTCTGCTGAAAACAATTCATACAATGCTGCTCATTAAAAAAAAAAAATGCTTTTTGATTTTTCCAAAGGCATACAGCATCTGCCTGTTCTGAATTGTACGAGATAAATGACACTTCTGTTCAATTTATGAATTCAATATGATCCCTGAGTTTCCACCCTTAGACCAGTCCCATATATATTTCCTGTGCTTTCTCATCAAATCTAAATGTGGTAACATTTTTTTCCTTGTCAGGAGTCTGTAATCAGTGGTACATTTAATGGCCAAATAGAGTTCTTAAATTAAAAATAACACTTATTCCAAGTGAGGAAGCAAAATTCTGCAGATTTAAAAACAAGTCTATATACATCTGAAATATTGTTCATGTTATTTCTCATTTTGGGATGGTGATCTAGGTAACATAATTGTTAAGACAGAACTTCCCAAATGCACCAGTGAGTTTCTGTACCCCCATTATGGATTTGTC
Organism: Antrostomus carolinensis; assembly: GCF_000700745.2. Lineage (NCBI taxonomy): Eukaryota > Metazoa > Chordata > Aves > Caprimulgiformes > Caprimulgidae > Antrostomus > Antrostomus carolinensis. The sequence goes on along the minus strand of NW_010290450.1, from coordinate 16,642 downwards.
TTCCCTGCCCACCTTCCTTGCAGAGCTCTCCTTTTATCTTGAATGGGAATTTTTTTACATCACTCATGTCATTCTAATATAGAATCATGACAGAATGGTTTGGGTCAGAAGGGACCTAAGTTCATCCAGTCCAACCCCTCAGCAGTGAGCAGGGACATCTTCAACTACATCAGGTTGCTCAGAGCCCAGTTCAGTCTGACCTTGAAAGTCTCCAGGGATGGGGCTTCTACCATCTCTCTGGGCAACCTGTTCCAGTGTTCCACCACTCTCATCATAAAAAATTTCCTCTGTATATCTAGTCTGAATCTACCCTCTGTTAGTTTAAAACCACTATTGCTTGTCCTATCGCAACAGGATCTGCTAAAAAGTTTGTCCCCATCTTTCTCATATGGCTTCTTCTAGTACTGGAAGGATGCAATAAGGTCTTCCCAGAGCCTTCTCTTCTCCAGGCTGAACAACCCAACTCTCTCAGCCTTTCTTCATAGGAGAGGTGCTCCAGCCCTCTGACCATCCTCGTGGCCTCCTCTGGACCTGCTCCAACAGGTTCATGTCTTTCCTGTGCTGAGTACTCCAGAGCTGGACAGGCTATTCCTGGTGGGGCCTCATCAGGGGCAGAATCACCTCCCTTGACCTGCTGGCCACACGTCTTTCGATGCAGCCCAGGATACAGTTTGCCTTCTGGGCTGCAAGCGCACATTGCTGGCTCATGTCCAATTTTTCATCCACCAGTACCCCAAAGTCCTTCCCAGCAGGGCTGCCCTCAATCCCTTCATCGCCCAACCTGTACTGATACTGGGGATTGCCCTGACCCACCAAAGAGAGGTTGCCAGTGAAGACTGAGGCAAAAAAATTGTTCAGTACCTCAGCCTTTTCCTCATCCACTGTCACCAGTTTTCCAGTCTTGCTCATCAGGGGGAATTCATTTTCTTTGACCTTCCTTTTCTGGCTGACATACGTGTAGAAGCCCTTCTTACTACTCTTTGCATCCCTTGCCATGTTCAGCTCCAGCTACGCCTTGGCCTTCCTGACCCCATGTCTACACAACTGGGCAGTGTCCCTATACTCTTCCCAGGATACCTGTCCATGTTCCACTGCCTGTGCATTTCCTATGCAGATCTCAACTCAGTCATGCTGGTCTCTTGACTTCGTTTCCTGATTTCTTGCACAATGGGATCAAGAGTTCTTGTGCTCTATGGAAAGATCTGCCAGCTCTGTTCTGCTCCGTTGTCTCTGGCTGCAGTTTCCCAGGGGATCCTATTGACTAACTCCTTTGAACAGCTGGAAGTTTGCTTTCCTGAAATTCAGGGTTATTACTAATGATTGTTTGGTTTGTTCTGTTAAGAGGTTTTCTCGGCAACTCTGAAGTGGTATCTTGAGCCATTCTTCTTTGCTTGTTTTACTTCAAGTCTTCATATTAAACTGCATACTCTCTTTGTGCATGCAACCAGCTCAGTATGCAGTGGCAATAAATTATTCAGAAAGCTTCTGAAACATAACCATATTTAAGCAGGATCTACTATGCAACTTTACATCAGTTTACATGAGTTTACATAGTCTCAAAAAAGTATGTGTTACTTCCAGGAGGAACATTTCAGTCAAGTGAAAAATTGAAGATATTTGACAAGGTCAAAAAGAAGTATTATGAAATCATAGCCTTGACAAACTGAACTGTCATGGATCTTCCCTCACCTCAGTGACTGTATGGAAATGTCCCTCAAGGGTCGGTACGAGGACCAGTACTATTCAATATACTAATCAATGACCTGGATGAGGGAATAGAGTGCACTGTCAGCAAGTTTGCTGATGATACGAAGCTGGGAGGAGTGGCTGACACGCCAGAAGGTTGTGCTGCCATCCAGAGAGACCTGGACAGGCTGGAGAGTTGGGCAGAGAAAAACTTAATGAAATACAACAAGGACAAGTATAGAGTTTTACATCTGGGAAAGAACAACCCCATGTACCAGTATAGGTTGGGGACAGACCTGTTGGAGAAAAGCATAGGAGAAATGGACCTGGGGGTCCT